>NC_141879.1:632174041-632324208 GCF_056163025.1 Triticum urartu
GTGGTTTGGTACGGACGGCGGGGGGGGGGGGGGGCTGCGCGGTGAGGAGGCGGACGGAGAATAGCGGCGGCGCTGGCGGCGGGGCGGGGCGGGGAGAGAGGGTGAAGCGTTGGGAGCGGAGGGACTGCTAGTGTCCCCGACAGGCGGGCCACAGGGGGACAAGGGCGTGCATCGAGGCCGTCCGCGCGCGTCCGTTTCACCCCAAACCGAGCGCAAATTTGGGCCGGAGATGGGTCGAAAGCGGACGAAATCCGGACATTTGTCCGTTTGCGCCCGCGCGCTGGGCCGTCTCGTTTGTCCCTTTTACCCCAAATGGACGGGGGCGGACAGGATAGGGTCGCGCGGTGGAGTTGGCCTTACGCGTGCGCTCGGCCTTTCCACTTTTTATTCCACCGCATCAAACATCATCCCCAGCCTCCTTTCCGTGTGTGCCAACGTAGGAGAGCGGGAGCGTTGGGATAGATGATGAAAATGACAGGTGGGCCAACTTAGTCAGTGAGAGTCGCGATTTATCCCGGGTAGGATCATCTTTTTCCCAGTCCACCAAACGGATCCAGGGTCTGCATTGATCAGGATTGATGAGTATAGGGTATCGACTTTAGGGATTGAAGGTCGGGGTTCATTTGTGTCCTCCTCTACAACGTTAGGGTTCAAAATACCTCCAATGCGCGAACCATTCCGTCCGGCCCCCTTTATTTGGGGTAAAACAGCAAACCCGTCGGCCCAGCACGCGACAGTCCGACCCATCTGATCCGTTTTGTATCGGACAACCCATTTCAAACGCAAACATGAGTCGGGATTGGGTCGCGACGAAAAACAAATGGACGCGTCAAACGTCCGCGTCAGGGTCGCGTGGCAGATGGCCACCTACCTCCCATCCGCCAACATCAATGCACACTCCCGGCCGGCCTCACCTGTCATCCGCCTAGGCTCACGCTCGCCGTCCTTCTTAAATGGGGAGGCCGTGGACCGGTCGTCATCCACACTTCCCACTTCCAGCCCGCTGCCTCGTCGAAACCCGACACGCCCAAACCCTAGCCTCTCCCCGTCCTCGAGCTCGCCGGCCGGCCGCCTCGCAGCCATGGGGTTCTGAAACCACGGCCGCAAGGGGAAGCACGACCGCGAGGGCGGCTCCTCCTCGGGACGCCGCCGCGGCCGTAAAAGAGGAGGCCGCTTCGCCGCCGCATCGGGCCCCCGCGCCTGCCCCGTTCACCATCGCCCACAGGGCCGCCAGCGAGCGCGACCGGTAGTACCTGGCCGTGGACGTATGCCGACGTTATTGGGAGACGCGGACGCCGGTCCCGTGAAGCGACGTCCACCTCCCCAACAACTGGCACCTCTCCGCCAACCGGGTCCCGATCCCGCCAGTCCCGATGAGCGGCCGTGCGTGCCGCGATGAGATCGCGCGCCGACGCCGCCTTCTCCCGGAGGACCTCTACTACGACCAGAGGTACGCCCCCGGCTCCGTGCTCTGGGACACATGGCTCCAGGACGAGCACGACGCGCGGCGCGCGTCCTACTTCGCCGGCATGGAGTCGGGGCCGCGCTGGCCACGTCAAGAGGTGAACGGGTGTACGCGGGTGCGCGACCTCACGCCCACGCCGTCGCCGTCCCCATCTCCATCGCCACCTCCCCTCCTTGCATGACAGCGGAGGCGGAGGCCCGGCTCATGCAACGTGTCATGGAGGACTCCATGAACACGCACGATGAGCGCCAATGGCTGGGCCTCGAGGAGACGATGGCCCTATCTGCAGCCGGCGACGTCGCCATCCCCATGCTGGAGATGGCGAGGGCGCAGGAGGTGGTGGAGGAGGAGCCGGTGGCCGCATTCGACCCGGCCCTGGTTGGGCAGCACTGGAGCTGGTTCTGCTCGGCTCCGGAGATGGCCGACGCCGTGGGGGTCGCGAACTGGTGCCCCACGCCGCTGCGGTCACCGGAGCGGGACGCGTCGCCATGGGAGGAGGCGGTGCAGGCCTCCGCCTTCCAGCCCGCCCCCGCATAACACGGACCGCCGGTCCACCTCTGGACGCCGCAGGACTACGTCGACCTCCTCAGCGACGACGATACCGGCGGCCACTGAAGACGGCGACGACCACAACAGGAGCACGCGGGCGGTGTTATTTTATTTTATTTTTATGTTAATTATGGCACTGGGCCGTTAAGTGAACCGTGAAACTGGCCGTTTTGTGGCCGTGACCCTTAACTTATGTTTTATGTATTTTAACTACGTTTATTTACTCTTTTTAGTCATTTTATTAAAGTTTTTTTTTAATCACGTCCAACACAAACATGATTTGGGGTGCGGTCGCACGTCGGGCGCACCTATAACCCAACGGACAGAATCGGACATAGGCGAACCCATTGCAGCCCCAAAGGAACAAAATCCGGCCCAACTGAACGTCTGTTTGAGGTTGTGCGGTGGAGTTGGCCTAAGGCCACGTGAATCTGTGACATTCTTGTGTCCCGGTCCAACAACCCGAAAGACAAAGTTGGTTGGTTCATGGGTTGCACAAATGTATGCACCAAAAGCATGGAGGGAGATAAAGGCTTAAAAAAAGTGGGAGAAAATGGGCGTGCCTATGCCTTGCTTGCAGCGAGACGTAGGGCAGCCTCCTGTCAATAGGAGTCATTGTGGGTCGGCCCAGCGCAGCAGCAGCGCTTCGCCTCACAGCACGCGCGGGCACGACATGCGCTCACCCTGCCATGATGATGTCATGCTAATTTATTTATTTTTTCTATTTTCCTATTTATTTTTATTTTAAAAATTATCATGTGCTTGCAAATTGTTAAACATGTATAAGAAAAACATTTTTAAGTATACGAAAAATCTACAATATGTATGGAAAAGGTACTCTCTTCGTTCCATAATATAAGATCTTATTACATCCAATATATATTATGGGACGGAGGGAGTAGATATCAAAATATATATTGAGAAAAAAAATATTAATCATGTATTTGAAAAATGTTAGACATATATAAGAAAAATGTTTGTTATGTATACGAACATGCACAATCCGTATGGAAAAAGTGGGCATCATAACATATATCTGAAAAATGTTAATCATGCATTTGAAAGATGTTTAACAAGTACAACAAAATGTACTACTGTTAACCAAAAAAGTAAAATTTGTATGAAAAATGTGGACCTCAAACCATATCATTTTTTAAATGGTACATTTATTTAAAAAATGAAAACTATGTATAAACGATGTTCGTGGTTTATATGGAAAATTTACAACATACATTAAATAAAAGTACCATAAAAATATATTTTGAAAAATATTTCTGATGTAAAAGGAAAATGTGCATTGTTTGTGGAAAAAATGTTTACTACCATTCAAAAACTATTCACCGTGTACTTGAAAAAATGTTGACCATCTACTAAAAAAGAGTTCAAAAAAAGTATTTAATAAAACAATACATTGTGTACCTAAAAATTGTTTAACGCGTGTCAACAAAATGTAACGTGTACACTAAAAATGCACATTGTGTAATAAAAAGTGTATGTGTTGAATAAAAAAGTAATCACTGAAAATTGACAAAGAAACAAAGAAAAAGCAAAGAAAATCAAAAGGGAAACAAATAAAACCTAAAAATAAAAAATAAAAGCAATGAAAAATAATGGAAAGAAGAAAGAAACGAAGAAAATTGAAAAAAACCTTAAAAAAGAAAAAACCAGTGAAAACCAAGAAAGAAACAAAGGAATGAAAGAAATCATAGAAAAAATGAAGAAAAGAAAAAAATCAATAAAGACTGGGAAAGAAATAGAGAAAACTGTGAAAAAAGCAAGGAAAACAGAAAAACAGAAGAAGAAAAAATTATAAAGGAATAAAGAAAGAAAGAAAAGACAGAAAGTAAGAAAGAGAATAAAAACCAGAGCAAACAACGAACATTACACGATCGATCGAGCAAACGAAAAAAAAAACACCAAAACAGGCCGGCCGAGAAGCGACATTGAAAGGAAAATGTTGAGGCGAGACAAGAGCTATACTTGTTAACAAGATATAACTCTCACGTGTAAAGGCCTTCTCAAGACAAAAAAACATGGCTTTCATGGTGAAACCTTTTGGCCCCATCATCACAACCAAATCGCAAGTTTTCTTTGAAAGGGCTTAAGATGATACTCCCTCCGTCCTTTAAAGAATGTATTGTAATCTATCATTTCTATAATTTATCATATCTACAATTGTTCTTACATAATTTTCACTGTAATCTATCATTTCTACAAAAACAGAATCTATCAAAAACAGAACAATCTAATGATGTGAACAAAAACCATTCTTACATAACTCCAAAAATCCTAAAAAATTAGGACAACGTAGGCAATTTGTATATCAATACTATGTGATAATTTCATACCAAGATCACAATCCAGTAAAAAATGTAAATTCCTACACTGGGTGCAAAAGTTTCTGTTTTTGCACAGAATCAATTCAGCGAGTATCCACACTATTCCAAAGGCTTTACTTGGCACATTATTGAAAAAGGTATAAAACATGATTACTACAGTAGCTATCTCATGCGACCACACAACATAGTAGGGGTAAACATTGGGTTGTCTCCCAACAAGCGATTTTCTTTAATGCATTTGTATCTAGGCATGATGGTTTTAATGATGCTCACATAAAAGTGAAGAATTGAAACATAAAGGGGACATTATGAAACATATATCAAACACATTTAAGCCTAACCCACTTCCTATGGATAAGGATTTTATAAGCAAACAATTTATTGGAATAATAATCAACTAGCATAGGGAGGCAAAACTAGTGTAACTTTCAAACTTTCAACATGAAGAGAGGTGATACGTCTCCAACGTAATTATAATTTTTGATTTTTGCATGCTATTATATTATATTTTTTGGATGTTTTATATGCATTCATATGCTATTTTATATTATTTTTGGGACTAACTTATTAACCTAGAGCCGTGTGCCAGTTTATGTCTTTCCTTGTTTTTGAGCTTATTAGAAAAGAAATATCAAACGGAACAAAACTTTCGCGATGATTTTTCTTGGACCAAAAGACACCCATGGGACTTGGAGTGCAAGTCAGAAGAGCCACAAGGCGGCGGCAAGGGTGGAGGGCACGCCCCCTGCCTTGTGGTCCCCTCGTGACCCTCCTGACCTAGTTCTTCCTCCTATATATTCACATATATTCCCAAACCTCCAGAAGCATCCACGAAAACACTTTTCCACCACCGCAACCTTTTGTTCCCGTGAGATCCCATCTTGAGGCCTTTTCCGGCATCCCGCCGGAGGGGAATTCGATCATGGAGGGCATCTACATCAACTCCATTGCCCTTCCGATGAAGCATGAGTAGTTTACCATAGACCTACGGGTCCATAGCTAGTAGCTAGATGGCTTCTTCTCTCTCTTTGATTCTCAATACCATGTTCTCCTCGATGTTCTTGGAGATCTATCTGATGTAATCTTCTTTTGCGGTGTGTTTGTCGAGATCCGATGAATTGTGGATTTATGATCAGATTATCTATGAATATTATTTGAATCTTCTCTGAATTCTTATATGCATGATTTGATATCTTTGTATTTCTCTTCGAATTATCGGTTTGGTTTCGCCAACTAGATTGGTTTTTCTTGCATGGGAGAAGTGCTTAGCTTTGGGTTCAATCTTGTGTGACTTCACCCAGTGACAAAGTAGGGGTAGCGAGACACGTATTGTATTGTTGCCATCGAGGATAAAAAGATGGGCTTTACATCATATTGCTTGAGTTTATTCCTCTACATCATGTCATCTTACTTAAAACGTTACCTTGTTCTTTATGAACTTAATACTCTAGATGCATGCAGGAGTCGGTCACTGTGTGGAGTAACAGTAGTAGATGCAGCCAGGAGTCGGTCTACTTGACATGGACATGATGCCTATATTACATAATCATTGCCTTGTATATCGTTATAACTTTGCGCTTTTCTATCAATTGCTCGACAGTAATTTGTTCACCCACCATATTATCTGCCTTTATGAGAGAAGCCTCTAGTGAAACCTATGGCCACCGGGTCTATTTTTCATCATATTAGTTTCCGATTTACTATTCTTGCAATCTTTTATTTTCAGATCTATAAACTAAAAAACCCAGAAATATTTTATCTTTTGTTTAGTTTTATTTATCTCTATCAGATCTCACCTTTGCAGGTGACAGTGAAGGGATTGACAACCCCTTTATCGCATTGGGTGCAAGTGTTTGATTGTTTGTGCAGGTGCATCTATTGGGGACTTGCGCGTTTCTCCTACTGGATTGATACCTTGGTTCTTAACTAAGGGAAATATTTATCTCTACTATGCTGCATCACCCTTTCCTCTTCAAGGGAAAAACCAACGCAAGCTCAAGAAGTAGTAGGAAGAATTTTTGGCGCCGTTGCCGGGGAGATCTACGCCAAGCCTACCAAGTACCCATTATAAACTCTCGTCTCTTGCATTACATTATTCGCCATTCGCCTCTCATTTTCCTCTCCCCCACTTCTAAAACAATTTTCGAAAAGATTTGGCCTTTTCTTTGCCCTTCCTCCGTTCGTCTTTTTCGTTTGCTTTCTATTTGCTCAATCGGTTTGTTGTTACCATGTCTGAATCTGGGGAGATTATTGATGAAAAGGATAGTAGTAATGATGAGGGAGACCTGGATAATTTTGCTAATTTTGATCCTCATGAAGAATCTACTATCTTGCACACTAAAAAACTTCGCATAGGTAGCGGCAATATTATTGAAAAAGGAGTTATTCAAGATTTCTTTACTTGTGCCGGTGCGCTGCCCATGTTAGGTGGATCTATTCTCCATAAAACTAATAGTCTCGCGAATGCAATAACTTTGCTTATAATTGAACTTGAAATACAATTTGTTCATATGCACCCTTGCATACAAAGGATTTTTCTAGAGTTCTCTAATATTGAGCATTCTTCTGTTAAACGCGCCGCTACCATATTTCTAGCTCATGAGTTTAGATTCATTATGAAAGAAGCTAGTGAAATTTTTGCGCATTATAAAATAGATGGTGGCCATCCTCCCATAGAGGGGATTATCTTTAATCAAGAAGAAATAATACGATCACGATCTCTCGATCATGTTTCTTATAACGAAAATTTAAGAAAAAGGGTCCCTACCGATGGTTTAGTTGATAGAATTTCTGAACTTAATGATAATTTTGCTATACAAAACAATGGATTAGGTTTCCCTCTAGAAAATAAGCTCATGGCTTTTTGCCAAAAGAATGCTTACAACGATGAGTTGATCATACAATACGAGGGGCCGAAGGAGGAATCATTTCCTCCCGAACTTGATCTTAGGGATCCTTATCCTATTAAATTAGCCCTTTTGATTATTTTTGCTTACCACAAAGAAAACTTGTTGCTGAACGAAGAGAGTACGAGATGAGCATGCGTGATATGCCTTATTATTATGACAATGCTTAGATCTACGTTTTTATGCCTAGCTAAGGGTGTTAAACAACAGCGCTTGTTGGGAGGCAACCCAATTTTATTTTGGTTCTTTTTTGGGTCATGTTTTTCGATAAATAATTCATCTAGCCTCTGGTTAGATGTGTTTTTGTGTTTTAGTTAGTGTTTGTGCCAAGTAAGACCTTTGGGATGGCTTACGGTGATAGTTGATTTGATCTTGCTAAAAAACAGAAATTTTTGCGCCCAGGAAAATAATTCTCATTTTTAACAAAAGCATGATAAAATACTCATTCTTTTTTGAAAAAGATTAATATACGAATTTACTAGGTTGTCCTATTTTTCAGAAATTTTGGAGTTACAGAAGTATTCGAGAGTTACAGATTTCTACAGACTGTTCTGTTTTTGACAGATTCTGTTTTCTTTGTGTTGTTTGCTTATTTTGATGAATCTATGGGTAGTATCGGGGGTATGAACCATGGAGAAGTTGGAATACAGTAGATATTACACCAATATAAATAAAGAATGAGTTCACAACAGTACCAAAGTGGTGATTTTATTTTCTTATACTAACGGATCTCATGAGATTTTCTGTTGAGTTTTGTGTTGTGAAGTTTTCAAGTTTTGGGTAAATATTTCATGGACTATGGAATAAGGAGTGGCAAGAGCCTAAGCTTGGGGATGCCCAAGGCTCCTACACTTCCAATTCCAAGTAGTAGTAACGGAAAGGAACAGGTTTAGGAGAACTTTTTTATGTCTTTCTTATAGCGATCGCTGAAAGTCAGTCAATGCCCTGGCTTCAATGAATGAAGACCGATGGGGTACGAAGTGGAGATGATGTCGTCGTGTCATTGCTCATGATGTCTTCACCAGGATTTGACTTACCAATATGAAAGGTGTCTTTGCACCCCCACCTCCTTTATCACTGAGCGGTCATTTAGGGGCCTTAGCTGGTGATCCGGGCTGTTTCCCTCTCGACGATGAAGCTTATCCCCCATCGTCTCATTGGCCGACCTTGACCCCTGTTATCTTTGGGTCATATCTAGTATTCAGAGTTGCCTCGATTTGATACCGGTCACGCAGCCCGCACCGAAACAGTGCTTTACCCCTAGATGTCCAGTCAACTGCTGCGCCTCAACGAGAGCCTAAGCTTGGGGATGCCCCAGAAGGCATCCCTCTTTCGTCTTCGTTTATCAGTAACTTTACTTGAGGCTATATTTTTATTCACCACATGATATGTGTTTTGCTTGGAGCGTCTTGTATGATATGAGTCTTTACCTTTTAGTTTGCCACAATCATCCTTGCTGTACACACCTTTTGAGAGGGACACACATGAATCGTGATTTATTAGAATACTCTATGTGCTTCACTTATATCTTTTGAGCTAGGCAATTTTGCTCTAGTGCTTCACTTATATCTTTTTAGAGCACGACAGTGGTTTTATTTTATAGAAATTATTGAACTCTCATGCTTCACTTATGAATTATTTTGCTTTGGTATAAAACTTCGATTGGTTAGCATGGTAATTTGAACTCTCATGAGCGTCTTGCATGCTTCACTTATATCTTTGATCACTTATACTTTGAACTCTCTCTAAACAGCATGGTAATTTGCTTTGGTTATGAATTTAGTCCTAATATGATAGGCATCTAGGAGGGATATAATACAAAATTTCATATAAAGTGCATTGAATACTATGAGAAGTTTGATTCCTTATGATTGTTTTGAGATATGAGGATGGTGATATTTTGTGGATTGTAGAAATACTTGTGTTAAAGTTTGTGATTCCCGTAGCATGCGCGTATGGTGAACCGTTATGTGATGAAGTTGGAGCATGATTTATTTATTGATTGTCTTCCTTATGAGTGGCGGTCGGGGACGAGCGATGGTCTTTTCCTACCAATCTATCCCCCCTAGGAGCATGTGCGTAGTACTTTGTTCCGATGACTAATATATTTTTGCAATAAGTATGTGAGTTCTTTATGATTAATGTTGAGTCAATGGATTATACACACGCTCACCCTTCCACCATTGTTAGCCTCTCTAGTACCGTGCGACTTTCGCCGGTACCATACACCCACCATATACCTTCCTCAAAACAGCCACCATACCTACCTATTATGGCATTTCCATAGCCATTCCAAGATATATTGCCATGCAACTTCCACCGTTCCGTTTATTGTGACACGCTTCATCATTGTCATATTGCTTTGCATGATCATGTAGTTGACATAGTATTTGTGGCAAAGCCACCATTCATAATTTTTCATACATGTCACTCTTGAGTCATCGCACATCCTGGCACACCGTCGGAGGCATTCATACAGAGTCATATTTTTGTTCTAAGTATCGAGTTGTAATTCTTGAGTTGTAAGTAAATAAAAGTGTGATGATCATCATTATTGGAGCACTGTCCCATGTGAGGAAAGGATGATGGAAGCTATGATTCCCTCACAAGTTGTGATGAGTCTCCGGACTTTACAAAAAAGATAAAAGAGGCCAAAGAAGCCCACATAAAAAAGAGAGAAAAAATGAGAGAAATGAGAGAAGGGGCAATGTTACTATCCTTTTTCCACACTTGTGCTTTAAAGTAGCACCATGATCTTCATGATAGAGAATCTCCTATGTTGTCACTTTCATATACTAGTGGGAATTTTTCATTATAGAACTTGGCTTGTATATTCCAATGATGGGCTTCCTCAAATTGCCCTAGTTCTTCGTGAGCAAGCAAGTTGGATGCACACCCACTTAGTTTTTTTAGAGCTTTCATAAACTTATAGCTCTGGTGCATCCGTTTTATGGCAATCCCCACTCACTCACATTGATATTTATTGATGGGCATCTCCATAGCTCGTTGTACGCCTAGTTGATGTGAGACTATCTCCTTTTTTTGTCTTCTCCACAACCACCATATTCTATTCCACCTATAGTGCTATGTCCATGGCTCACGCTCATGTATTGCGTGAAAGTTGAAAAGGTTTAAGAACACCAAAAGTATGAAATAATTGCTTGGATCGTCATCGGGGTTGTGCATGATGAATATTTTGTGTGATGAAGATGGAGCATAGTTAGACTATATGATTTTGTAGGGATAACTTTCTTTGGCCATGTTATTTTGAGAAGACATGATTGCTTATTACTAGTATGCTTGAAGTATTATCATTTTTATGTCAATATTAAACTTTTGTTTTGAATCTTATGAATCTGAACATTCATGCCACAATAAAGAAAATTACATGGATAAACATGTTAGGTAGCATTCCACATCAAAAATTCTGTTTTTATCATTTACCTACTCGAGGACGAGCAGGAATTAAGCTTGGGGATGCTTGATACGTCTCCAACGTATCTATTTTTTTATTATTCCATGCTATTGTATTATCTGCTTTGGATGTTTTATATGCATTAATATGCTATTTTATATTATTTTTGGGACTAACTTATTAACCCAGAGCCCAGTACCAGTTTCTGTTTTTCCTTATTTTTGAGCTTCGCGGAAAAGGAATATCAAACAGAGTCCAAACGGAATAAAACTTTCGCGGTGATTTTTCTTGGACCAAAAGATACCCAGGGGACTTGGAGTGCAAGTCAGAAGAGCCATGAGGCGGCGACAAGGGTGGAGGGCGCGCCCTAGGGGGGGCTACCTTATGGGCCCCTCGTGATCCTCGTGACCTAGTTCTTCCTCCTATATAATCACATATATTTCTAAACCTCCAGAAGCATCCACGAAAACACTTTTCAACCGCCACAACCTTTTGTTCCCGTGAGATCCCATCTTGGGGCCTTTTCCGGCATCCTACCGGAGGGGGATTCTGTTGGGGAACATAGCATGCAATTTCAAACAATTTCCTACGATCACGCAATATCTATCTAGGAGATGCATAGCAATGAGATGGTGAGAGTGTGTCCATGTACCCTCGTAGACCGAAAGCATAAGCGTTAGGTTAACGCAGTTGATGTAGTCGAACATCTTCATGATCCAACCGATCTAGTACCGAACGTACGACACCTCCGAGTTCAGCACACGTTCAGCTCGATGACGTCCCTCAACTCTCGATGACGTCCATGTTCATCAGCACGACGGCATGGTGACGGTGATGGTGATATGATCCGCGCAGGGCTTTGCCTAAGCACTACAACGCTATGACTGGAGGAGTAAACTGTGGAGGGGGGCACCG
The DNA here is from genome assembly GCF_056163025.1 of Triticum urartu. Classification (NCBI taxonomy): domain Eukaryota; kingdom Viridiplantae; phylum Streptophyta; class Magnoliopsida; order Poales; family Poaceae; genus Triticum; species Triticum urartu. The sequence continues at coordinate 632,185,631 of NC_141879.1, forward strand.
CACATGGCTAAGAGAACAACTATTGTTCTTTGGGGTGCCCCTGCCCCCGTGTATAAAGGAGGGGAGGAGGAGGCCGGCCACCAAGGGGGCGCGCCAAGGTGGGAGTTCTACTAGGACTCCACTCCTAGTAGGATTCACCCCTTTTCTCCTTTCTCATTGGAGGGGAAAAGGGAAGGAGAGGGATAGGGAGAGGGAAAGAGGAAGGGGGGCCGCGCCCCTCCCCTTTGTCCAATTTGGACTCCCATGGGGGGGGGTGCCACCCTGCGGGCTTCCCTATCTTTCTCCCCTATGGCCCATGAAGGCCCATTACTTCCCCGGGGGGTTCCGGTGACCCCTCGGTACTCTGATAAATATCTGAAACATCACGAAACCATTCCGGTGTCCGAATACTATCGTACAATATATCAATCTTTACCTTCGACCATTTAGAGACTCCTCGTCATGTCTATGATCTCATCCGGGACTCTGAACAATCTTCGGCCACCAAAACACATAACTCATAATACAAATCGTCATCGAACATTAAGCGTGCGGACCCTACGGGTTCGAGAACTATGTAGACATGACCGAGACACATCTCCAATCAATAACCAACAGCGAAACCTGGATGCTCATATTGGTTCCTTCATATTATACGAAGATCTTTATCGATCAAACCACAATAATAACATATGTTATTCCCTTTGTCATCGGTATGTTACTTACCCGAGATTCAATCATCGGTATCATCATACCCATTTCAATCTCATTACCGACAAGTCTCTTTACTCGTTCTGTAATGCATCATCCCGGAACTAACTCATTAGTCACATTGCTTGCAAGGCTTATAGTGATGTGCATTACCGAGAGGGCCTAGAGATACCTCTCCGAATCTATGCCAACCCAACAAAAACCTTCGGAGACACCTGTAGAGCATCTTTATAATCACCCAGTTATGTTGTGACGTTTGATAGCACACAAGGTGTTCCTTCGGTATTCGGGAGTTGCATAATCTCATAGTCAGAGGAATATGTATAAGTCATGAAGAAATCAATAGCAATAAAACTTGACGATCATTATGCTAAGCTAACGGATGGGTCTTGTCCATCACATCATTCTCTAATGATGTGATCCAATTCATCAAATAATAACACATGTCTATGGTGAGGAAACTTTAACCATCTTTGATTAACAAGCTAGTCAAGTAGAGGCATACTAGGGACACTCTGTTTTGTCTATGTATTCACACATGTACTAAGTTTCCGGTTAAGACAATTCTAGCATGAATAATGAACATTTATCATGATATAAGGAAATATAAATAACAACTTTATTATTGCCTCTAGGGCGTATTTCCTCCAGTCTCCCACTTGCACTAGAGTCAATAATCTAGATTACATAGTAATGATTCTAACACCCATGGAGTTTTGGTGCTGATCATGTTTTGCTCATGGAAGAGGCTTAGTCAACGGGTCTGTAACATTCTGATACGTATGTATTTTGCAAATCTCTATGTCTCCCTCCTTGACTTGATCGCGGATGGAGTTGAAGTGTCTCTTGATGTGTTTGGTTCTCTTGTGAAATCTAGATTCCTTTGCTAAGGCAATTGCTCCAGTATTGTCACAAAAGATTTTCATTGGACCAGATGCACTAGGTATTACACCTAGATCGGATATGAACTCCTTCATCCAGACTCCTTCATTTGCTGCTTCCGAAGCAGCTATGTAGTCCGCTTCACATGTAGATCCCACCACGATGCTCTTCTTGGAACTGCACCAACTTACAGCTCCACCGTGCAATATAAATACGTATCCGGTTTGCGACTTAGAGTCATCCGGATCAGTGTCAAAGCTACCATCAACGTAACCATTTACAATAAGCTCTCTGTCACCTCCATAAACGAGAAACATATCCTTAGTCCTTTTCAGGTATTTCATGATGTTCTTCACCGTTGTCCAGTGATCCACTCCTGGATTACTTTGGTACCTTCGTGCTAAACTTATAGCAAGACACACATCAGGTCCGGTACACAGCATTGCATACATGATAGAACCTATGGCTAAGGCATAGGGTATGACTTTCATTTTCTCTGTATCATTGAGTCTGACTCAACTTCACACCTTGTAACACAGGCAAGAACCCTTTCTTTGACTGATCCATTTTGAACTTCTTCAAAACTTTATCAAGGTATGTGCTTTGTGAAAGTACAATTAAGCGTCTTGATGTATCTCTATAGATCTTGATGCCCAATATATAAGCAGCTTCATCGAGGTCTTTCATTGAAAAATTCTTATTCAAGTATCATTTTATGCTATCTAGAAATTTTATTATTTCCAATCAACAATATGTCATCCACATATAATATTAGAAATGCTACAGAGCTCCCACTCACTTTCTTGTAAATACAGGCTTCTCCAGAAGTCTGTATACAACTAGATGCTTTGATCACATTATCAAAGCGTATATTCCAACTCCGAGGGGCTTGCACCAGTCCATAAATGGATCGCTGGTGCTTGCACACTTTGTTAACACCTTTAGGATCAACAAAACCTTCCGGTTGCATCATATACAACTCTTTTTAAAGAAATCCATTAAGGAATGCAGTTTTGACATCCATTTGCCAAATCTCATAATCATAAAATGCGGCAATTGCTAACATGATTTGGACAGACTAAAGCATCGCTACGGGCGAGAAGGTCTCATTATAGTCAACTCCTTGAACTTGTCTACAAACCTTTCGCAACAAGTCAAGCTTTGTAGATAGTAACATTACCGTCAGCGTCAATCTTCTTCTTGAATATCCATTTATTCTCTATGGCTTGCCGATCATCAGGCAAGTCAACCAAAGTCCATACTTTGTTCTCATACATGGATACCATCTCAGATTTCATGGCCTCAAGCCATTTCTCGGAATCTGGGCTCATCATCGCTTCCTCATAGTTCGTAGGTTTGTCATGGTCTAGTAACATGACTTCCAGAACAGGATGATCGTACCACTCTGGTGCGGACCGTACTCTGGTTGACCTACGAGGTTCGGTAGTAACTTGATCTGAAGTTTCATGATCATCATCATTAGCTTCCTCACTAATTGGTGTAGGCATCACTAGAACCGATTCCCGCGATGAACTATTTTCCAATTCGAGAGAAGGTACAACTACCTCATCAAGTTGTACTTTCCTCCCACTCACTTCTTTCAAGATAAACTCCTTCTCTAGAAACGATCCATTGTTAGCAACGAATATCTTTCCTTCGGATCTGTGATAGAAGGTGTACCCAACAGTTTCCTTTGGGTATCCTACAAAGACACATTTCTCCGATTTGGGTTTGAGCTTATCACGTTGAAGCTTTTTCACATAAGCATCGCAACCCCAAAATTTAAGAAACGACAACGTAGGTTTCTTCCCAAACCACAGTTCATATGGTGTCGTCTGAACGGATTTAGATGGCCCCTATTTAATGTGAATGCAGTCGTCTCTAAAGCATAACCCCAAAACGATAGTGGTATATCAGTAAGAGACATCATAGATCACACCATATCTAATAAAGTATGGTTATGACATTCGGACACACCATTACGCTGTGGTGTTCCAGGTGGCGTGAGTTGCGAAACTATTCCACATTGTTTCAAATGAAGACCAAACTCGTAACTCAAATATTCGCCTCCACGATCAGATCGTAGAAAGTTTATTTTCTTGTTACGCTGATTTTCTACTTCACTCGGAAATTCTTTGAACTTTTCAAATGTTTCAGACTTATGTTTCATTAAGTAGATATACCTGAGGAGTCCTGGATTAGGGGGTCTCCGGATAGCCAGACCATCTCCATTGGCCGGACTGTTAGACTATGAAGATACAAGATTGAAGACTTCGTCTCGTGTCCGGATGGGACTCTACTTGGTGTGGAAGGCAAGCTAGGCAATACGTATATGGATATCTCCTCCTTTGTAACCGACCTTGTGTAACCCTAACCCTCTCCGGTGTCTATATAAACCGAAGGGTTTTAGTCCATAGGACAACATACAATCATACCATAGGCTAGCTTCTAGGGTTTAGCCTCTCTGATCTCGTGGTAGATCTACTCTTGTAACACCCATATCATCAATATTAATCAAGCAGGACGTAGGGTTTTACCTCCATCAAGAGGGACCGAACCTGGGTAAAACTTCGTGTCCCTTGTCTCCTGTTACCATCCGGCCTAGACGCACAGTTCGGGACCCCCTACCCGAGATCCGCCGGTTTTGACACCGACATTGGTGCTTTCATTGAGAGTTCCGCTGTGCCATCTCCACCAGGAAGGATGTCTCGTCCCGTCTTTAAAGACAGCATTATCGCTGAGGAAGCTCTGGCTATCGGCCAAACTCTCCGGTTAGGTGGTTTTCTTATGACAGCCTGTTCGGCCGCTGCACCGACGATGACTTCTCGGGTCATCGAAAGCAATCTTCACATCAACTCGGAACTCGCCGAGCAGTTAGATCCAATGGAGCTCTCTTCCCTGAACGAGCTCTTGGATCGCTTTGCCGCCCTGGGAGTCGCTACAGACTATGATCAGATTGGGCCTCAACCCGATCTGAGAGAAATTAACTCTCCCCAGGTCACCCATCACGTTGCAGTGGTGGAAGAACAATGCGGCAACCCTTCATCCATCTTAAGGACTAGCTACGTTCGGATTCCCGATCTCCCCAAGCCGGATACCCGCGGAGGGGAGGATGTCACTCAAAGCCTGAACCCAGAATCAGGCAGCGGGCTAGATTTACCGGAAAACGTCCAAGAATCCAAGCTTTCGAGTTCAGAAACTCCTTGGCCATTGAGCCTCAGATCGGGTGAGGATACGGATTCAATTCCACCCACCCACCCAAATATACGCGATCTACCCCAAATTAGGCAAGATCCCGAAGAAACAGTACACCATTACTAGGCCAGATTCCTCCTGGTCAAGAACATGATAAAGGACTGCCGCGAGGAAGACGCAATTTCATTCTTTTGCAATAATTGCACGGACAAGGGAATCCTCAATGCCATAAGTCGTCGCGAAATTACACGCTTTGCCGACTTGGTGTCCATAGTGTGAAAGTACTGTGCGATGGAAAGCGCCTGGAAAACCGAAATAAAATTTTGGGATAATCCGACCCTGAATACAAACCCAGTCCAAAATAAAAGGGTGCATTATCACAATACACCTGGGTTAACTACCAAAAAGCAAAAGCCCTCTACGGGGCAAGGAACCGTACTGGAAGGATGGCTCAACGGACCCTGCAAAATTCATAGTACAGCGGATGCGATACTAACGCATAGCCTTCGAGCATGCTGGATACTCCGGCAGGTGGCCAAAAGTGGTGAGGATCTACTCCTCCCAAAAACCACAGAGCACCACCCCGAGGACAACAATACGGTCTTAACGGTCTTTGAGACCTTCGTGTCAAATAATAGATGGAAGCGAACACTCCGCAGCATGTCCGAAATCTGCCACATAGCAGAAACAAATCCTTGGAGCGACACGGCTATTACCTTCAATGCCAGTGACGAACCTAAATTCCGAACAGCCCGAGTACTAGCCGCACTGGTCCTCAGTCCAATCGTGGACGGCTTTTGACTCACCAAGGTACTCATGGACGGCGGCAGCGGATTAAACCTCATCTATGAGGAAACTCTTCAAAAAATGGAAATAGACTGGATCCGCATTAAGCAAAGCAGCACAACCTTTAGAGGAATCATCCCCCGTCGGGAAGCACGCTGCACTGGAAAAATCACACTAGACGTGGTATTCGGCATGCCAGATAATTACAGGTCCGAAGAAATTACATTCAAAGTGGCCCCGTTCAGCAGCGGATACCATGCTCTGTTAGGGCGGGAGGCGTTTACAATCTTCCAAGCCGTACCTCATTACGGGTACATGAAGCTCAAAATGCCCGGGCCCAATGGAATCATCACTCTTGCTAGTGATACGGACATAGCACTCCGCGCCGAAAATAAGACAGCTGCACTGGCCCTTGAGGCACTATCCGAAGCCCTAGCGGCCGAAGAACAAATTGCTGTGTGCTCCACGGTGAACAGGGACGACGTGATACTCGATAAAAGATCTAAGTCCACCTCCTTTAAGCCGGCAGACGAAATAGTCAAATTCCAAGTCCATCCAACGGACCCTACAAAAACAGCTTCCATCGGGGCACAATTAAACCCTGATGTTGACGCCGCACTGCAAGAGTTCCTACGCGAGAACTGGGACATTTTTGCCTGGCACCCTTCAGACATGCCAGGAATCCCACGCAGGCTGGCTGAACACAGCCTAAATATCCTAAAAGGATTCAAGCCAGTCAAGCAGGCTCTTCGACGTTTCTCCGAGCCTAAAAGACAAGCCATGGGAGAGGAACTAGCCAAGCTATTGGAGGCCAGATTCATCAGAGACATAAAACATCCGGACTGGCTAGCAAACCTGGTGATGGTACCAAAGAAGGACAAATCCTAGCGCTTGTGCGTCGATTTTAAGGACCTTAACAAGGCCTGCCCAAAGGATCCCTTCCCCCTCCCCCGCATCGATCAAATCATCGATGCTACCGCAGGACACGATTCATTGTGTTTCCTCGACGCATACTCCGGCTACCACCAAATCAAAATGGCAGAGCCAGACCAAGCCGCAACGGCATTCATCACACCATACGGCCCATTCTCCTTCAACACAATGCCCTTCGGGCTAAAAAACGCCGATGCAACATATCAGCGCATGATTCAGACATGCCTGGCAAACCAGATCGGCAAAACAGTGGAGGCATATGTGGATGACGTGGTCGTTAAAACCAAGCATGTCGAAACTCTAGTAGACGACTTGAGGCTCACATTCGACAACCTCCGAACATATGACATCAAGCTCAATCCGGAAAAATGCGTCTTCGGCGTACCATCAGGAAAGCTCCTGGGATTCATTGTCTCCAGTAGAGGTATTGAAGCTAATCCGGCCAAAATCCAAGTGTTGTCACAGTTGGCTACCCCGACAGACCTCAAACAAATACAAAAACTAACTGGATGCGTGGCGGCTCTAAGCCGCTTTATCTCCCGCCTGGGAGAAAAGGCATTACCCCTTTATCGCCTCCTCCGGCGCACCGAACACTTCGAGTGGACGGACGCCGCCACAGCGGACTCAACGAAATAAAAGCCATATTGGCAACAAACCCAGTCCTGGCCACGCCAAACATTGGTGAACCAATGCTATTATACATTGCGGCAACTCATCAAGTAGTAAGCGCAGTGCTTGTCGTCGAGCGAGAAGTGGACGGACACAAATTCCCCATTCAAAAGCCGGTTTACTACGTGTCCACCGTCCTTACTCCATGCAAATCGCGGTACCCGCATTATCAAAAGATAGCGTACACGGTATTTATAAACAACCGCGACGATATAAACAACCGCGACGCGACGTGTCGGATTGCCAAATGGGCCATTGAGCTCCTCCCGTTCGACATAACTTACAAGCCACGGCGAGCTATTAAATCGCAAGTTTTGGCTGACTTCATCGCTGAATGGACGGAAGCCGAACTCCCTAAAGAGTACGGCACATATTCAAACTGGATCATGCACTTCGACGGCTCCAAAATGTTGGCTGGTCTGGGGGCCGGAGTCGTTTTGACATCCCCAACAGGAGACACCGTTCAATACGTACTGCAGATAATGTATACGGACTCCAACAATGCAGCCGAATATGAGGCCCTTCTACATGGTCTCCGGATGGCAGTATCCATGGGCATTCAACGCCTAGAGGTGCGCGGGGATTCAAACCTTGCAATATCCCAAATAAATGGAGACTTTGATGCCAAGGATCCAAAAATGGCCGCTTATCGCAATGCCGTCCTAAAAATGTCAGCCCGGTTCGAGGGGCTCGAATTTCACCATGTGGCTCGGGAAAACAATCAGGCGGCGCATATTCTCGCCTGCATTGGCGCAAAACGCGACGCGGTCCCTCCCAACATTTTTCTGGAAAGGCTTTTCAAGCCATCCGTAGCATGGGAAGGGGACACCGGTAACAACAGTCCGGACCCGGCCAAAATACTCGATACCGAACTCTCTGACACAATCGGAGGCTCCGCCACCGAAATAACACAATCAGCCCACGAAATAATGGCCATCATTGCCCCGTGGACAGAACAATTCCTGGCCTACCTAATTAGACAGGAACTTCTGGAGGACCAAAATGAGGCACGATGCATAGTGCGGTGATCCAAAGCCTACAGGGTCCACGAGGGAGAATTGTACAAAAAAAGCGCTACCGGAGTCCTTCAAAGGTGCATCTCCGAAGAGGAAGGGCGGAATCTTTTGGCAGAAATTCACGCCGGACTCAGCGTCCATCACGCCGCAGCCCAGGCTCTTGTAAGCAAGGCCTTCCGCACAGGATTTTATTGGCCAACGGCCCGGGCAGATGCACAGGACTTGGTCCAACGTTGCACCAGTTGCCAGCTCTTTGCAAATCAAAGCTACATGCCACCCACCGCCCTCCAAACGATCACCATTACATGGCCCTTCGCGGTCTGGGGGCTTGACATGGTCGGACCCCTTGAAGGGGGGACCCACAAGAAAAAATACTTATTGGTCATGGTGGATAAATTCACCAAATGGATAGAGGCTAAACTAGTAAAAACAGCCGAATCCGGACCGGTGATAGATTTCATATCCGGGGTCGTACACCGTTACGGCGTCCCCCACAGCATCATCACTGATAACGGCACGAACTTCACGGCCGACGAGGTAAAACTCTGGTGCAGCAAAATGGGCATCAAGCTCGATTACGCTTCAGTCTATCACCCACAAACCAACGGTCAAGTCGAACGAGCAAATGGTCTTATAATGAGCGGCATTAAACCCCGGTTAGTGCGCTCCTTAACGGAGTCCGATACGCACTGGGTAGAGGAGCTCGACTCCGTACTCTGGGGACTGCGTACCACGCCGAATCATAGTACCGGATATACACCATTTTTTTATGGTATACGGCGTAGAGGCAGTCCTGCCCTGTGACTTAATTCATGACTCACCTCGAGTGCGCATGTATGAAGAAAGAGAAGCCGAGCTCGATCGGCAGGACGGTCTGGATACATTGGAGGAAGAGCGCGACGTAGCCAACGCCCGGTCCACATTTTACCAGCAACAGGCTCATAGATACCAAAGCAGAGAAGTACGGGCCAAAACTTATAACGTTGGCGAACTAGTTCTACGGCTGTCGGATAAGAAAAAGAACAAGCTCGAGCCCAAATGGGAAGGTCCCTTCATTATCGACCAAGTTCTGACCGGTGGAGCGTACCGACTGTGGGATGCAGCGACTAGTCGACTCGAGCCGAACCCATGGAACGCAGCCAGGCTCCGAAGATTCTACGCCTAGCTCCGGACTTTATGTCAGTCCCCTCCCTTCGTCCATTTTCTGCATATGCATCATCCGTCTTGTTTCCCTTTCTTTCTTTTTATTTCCCTAGGACTTCAAGGGTCACCTTGTGCCTCACTCATACATCACAGATGCGCTAGCCGCACTCTTCATACCTGGGGGCTTCTCTCACAGAAGCTTAAATTATTTACCTGGGCCTCACACCCAACACATGTGTTATACTTCCACATGTACTTTTTTTTCACCATTATATGCATCGATATGACTTAAGTTTTGGCCAAGCTGGGTAGCCTGGCTCTTGTATTTATGCCCTATGTTCCCGTTAATTCGGCTAGGGCATAAGGGGAGCACCTCTGCGATTGTTACCGCCGGGTCAGCCGGACGCGTACCTCAGACTGGGTGAAGCCGAAAGCTAGCGTTCTTAAGAGAATATTCGGTCGGTGAACAAAAGATGACTTTTATTTATTATCCATATCTGCCCCCAGACGTTTTCACTGTGCTTCTTGTCGCAGTCCGGACATGCGCTTTAGGGCATGCCTACCCAGGGAAAGGAACCCTTAACGAAACTATTCTCTCTGGAAGATGTTTCTTACTATCCATGTAATATAACATAACTAGTTGGGCACTTGTCTGATAAAGCACTAATGACCCCTACGCCTGGTCTCCACGCATGCCCCGGTTCTTATATAACCGAGAGGGTATTCGGATACACTCCGGACTGTCGGGTCCCGAGGTTGAAGCGGAAAGGTCCGCCACGACAAACGATCTACAATCCGACTAGAAGGCATCATATACGTCACTTTACAATTACATAGTCAATTTGACTGGTTGAATTCCTCTTCAATGCCATCCAATAGGCTGTCTACTCTACAGTCCTGTTGGGAATACTTTGCGGCCAATTCTACTTGGCCGTACACTAAATTCACAGGGATCTCCCTGCCATCAGGTCCCACAGGTCCGACTTCGGCCATGTGGTTTGGGTCAGCCCTCGTGTACTGTGTCTTCACCATCGCCCAAGCTTCCTTGGCGCCCTGACGGCAGGCCGATATCTTCCATAATCGGAAGCACCGCCGTGCTCCCTTCAGCTTTTCTGCAAGCTCTCCAAGGCCTTCGGGTATGGAGACGAACGGCCACAAGGCCTGGGCAACGCCTTGCATCACCTGCCGAACTCATTCGTGCAACTGTGCGAGCTCGGGAAGAAGATCACCCGTCGAACTAGGCATCTCCTCGGCAGGACGACCTGTTAACATACCTACAGACATAACTCTGTCAGCTAGCTTCCTCGCCGAACTCTTTTTCAAAGTTCTTTCAAGCACTTACTAAATATGCCGCGTCGAAGCCGTTGATTCTCCTTAACAGAGTCTGACAGTTGGGCACGAACATCTTTTAGTTCCACGCCCAGCTTGGTGTTGGCATCTTGGAGATCATTCTTCTCCTGCCTCACCCTTGTAAGCACGCTCTCACCAGCCTTCAGCTGGCGTATGAGCTGTTGCTTATCCGGATTCACTCCAACGTCATCTGCAATTTTATCGTCAGATCTGCATATAAAGCTGCATTCTAATATGATACTGATCATTTGACGGATATGTTACCAGAGGGGGTCTCTTTGGGCTCCCCTGCTGCGGCCAGTGCGGCCTGAAGTTGGGCTTTACACTCTTCCAGCTCCTAGGACAGTTGAGTATTCTTTTCTGTAAGAACCTACATAACAAATGATCCTTAAATCAGTTATCCTAACTGTTTCAAGTCTCAGGGGCTACTGATATATATATATATATAATCATCAAATTTTCTCACCTGTATGTCTTTTACATACTGCTCCGTGGCTCTGGCTAGACCATTTTGAGCGGCACGGAGGTGCGCGTCTCCCGAGTTGAAGGCATCCAATGCCTCTGGGGAGAAACAATCGTCATGAAGAACAGTCCAGCGACGCCTGTGGTTCATGGCACTTTCCACCTCGGAATGGGTGGCGGACAGTGTATCCATATCCTCTGTCGGAGGAGCACCCGACGCACGCCTTGTACTCGTTCCCACCTCTGAGTCCGGCCTTGGAGCCTGGCTTGTGGAGGCGCGATTGGTAGCCTCTCCGGGTATAGTCCGGCGAGCGCTCTTTTTCCTGAAAAGAAGGCATGGGCGTTAGTATGCCCCTGTAAATAATGTCTTGTAATAAAGACGGCGCGCCATACCGCTGCGCCGGTGCCTCAATCCGGACTGCGGATCTTTTCAGCCTGCCTGGCCTAGCGGCCCCTTGTTGGCTAGTTGCCACGGGCTCGGCCTTCTGCCCCGAGGACCTCCCCTGCAAAACACGGCTGTTATACGACAATAAAAAAAGGAGCACAAGGACGGATCCCTTTTTAAGTACTGGGACTTCGGTCTCAGTCACCTGTGAGGCTGGAACTAGCCCAGGGTAATCGGCCGTAATGGCTACCAAGGTATTGTCATTACTTCCTTAGTAAAATACCCCGTCAATCAGCTCCACGGATATGTCCGGATCCTCCTGAGAGGCCGGGTCAAGGGACCGTCCAGGGTCCTCGGGCCGTGGAGGAGGGCTATTTATCTCCTTTACTGCTTGGCGCAGCTCCTGCGATGAAATCGCTAGAATGAATACTTAAACTACGGGAATACGAAACGGATGGGCGAGAAAAAGTCTCCGCTTACCCAGCTCGGAGGATTGTACATGGAGAATCCGCCCTGCGGGTTGACACGATGGAATTCCCCCTCTTCTCCCTTGTACAAAGTGGACAAGATCTTTATTAGATCAGCGGCCGATCCCGACCCTTTGCGGCTGTGGGGGGTGGTGTCATCCTCCCCATTGAAATCCCACATGGGGTGGCCTCTATACTGGAGCGGCTGCACCCCCCGCATAATGCATATAGCCATGACCTCGATCATGGTCAATCCAGATCGAGCTAAAGAACTTATCCAGCTCATCAGATAAAGAATGTCCCTGTCATCTTCCTCCAGGGAGCTCTAAGGGCGCCAGCTCCGGCGCTTCTTCAAAGGGGCGTTGTCGAACTCAGGAAGGCCGATCCGAATAGGGTCCGGAAGGGGGACATCTTCTATATAAAACCATTCTGAAGGCCAGTCTTCGTCGTCTTCTTTGGAGTCCCGGACAGGTATCCGGTCCCGGCAATACACCACACTTCGGCTCCGCCCACTTGATATATTGTTCCCTTCTTAGAACGGGGCACAAGGTAGAATAGCTTCTTCCACAGAGCGAAATGAGCCTCACAGCCCAAAAATAACACGCAAAGGGCTATGAATCCCGCGATATGCAGCAGGGAGGCAGGCGTGAGGTTGTGTAGTTGGAGGCCATAGAACTCCAGAAACCCCCGGAGAAACGGATGAATTGGAAATCCGAGCCCTCTTACCAGATAAGGGACAAGGCATACCCACTCTCCCTTAGAGGGATTGGGACGGCTCTCCGCTTGCTCTCCGCCATTATAGGTGGCAAGCCCGGCTCGAACCGGGACTAGGTACGCTGGGGGGAGAAATCCCTTGGACTGAAGCATCACCAATTTGCTATGCGGGATGGAACATCTCTCCCAATCTCCAGGCTTGGAACTAGGGGTGTGAGAGGAGGAGCTGCGTCGACCGGCCATGGTGGAATGGATCTCTGTCGGGTGCGCTCCGATGAAGACTCGGCAAGGGAGGATGATGTGATTTGGATCTGAATCCTCGTCTTTTTAAATAGGCGGCTCATTTACATAGCTAGGGGGGTAAATGTGAAAACACCCTGGCTCTTCACATTCGCTCGACACGTGGAAAGTGGCCATTATTGGGCGAAGAAGCCAAGGAGTACAAACCATCACAAGAAACCAGACATTATTTCAACAGGTACACATAATTTGGAGAGGAACCTGCCTTGCAATGCCGAAGATAACACTGCGCACCAGACTCGTCGTTATTCAAGCCTGGTTCGGGGGCTACTGAGGGAGTCCTGGATTAGGGGTCTATGGATAGCCGGACTATCTCCATTGGCCGGACTGTTAGACTATGAAGATACAAGATTGAAGACTTCGTCTCGTGTCCGGATGGGACTCTACTTGGCGTGGAAGGCAAGCTAGGCAATACGTATATGGATATCTCCTCCTTTGTAACTGACCTTGTGTAACCCTAACCCTCTCCGGTGTCTATATAAACCGAAGGGTTTTAGTCCGTAGGACAACATACAATCATACCATAGGCTAGCTTCTAGGGTTTAGCCTCTCTGATCTCGTGGTAGATCTACTCTTGTAACACCCATATCATCAATATTAATCAAGCAAGATGTAGGGTTTTACCTCCATCAAGAGGGCCCAAACCTGGGTAAAACTTCGTGTCCCTTGTCTCCTGTTACCATCCGGCCTAGACGCACAGTTCGGGCCCCTATTTAACGTGAATGCAGTTGTCTCTAAAGCATAACCCCTAAACGATAGTGGTATATCGGTAAGAGACATCATAGATCACACCATATCTAATAAAGTACGGTTATGACATTCTGACACAGCATTACGCTGTGGTGTTCCAGGTGGCGTGAGTTGCGAAACTATTCCACATTGTTTCAAATGAAGACCAAACTTGTAACTCAAATATTTGCCTCGACGATCAGATCGTAGAAAGTTTATTTTCTTGTTACGATGATTTTCTACTTCACTCGGAAATTCTTTGAACTTTTCAAATGTTTCAGACTTATGTTTCATTAAGTAGATATACCCATATATCTTCTGAAATCATATGTGAAGGTCAGAAAATAACGATACCCGCCACGAGGCTCAACACTCATGGGACCGCATACATGAGTATGTATTATTTCCGATAAGTCAGTGGCTCGCTCCATTGTTCCAGAGAATGGAGTTTTAGTCATCTTGCCCATGAGGCATGGTTCGCAAGCATCAAGTGGTTCATAATCAAGTGATTCCAAAATCCCATCTGCATGGAGTTTCTTCATGCGCTTTATACCAATATGACCTAAACGGCAGTGCCACAAATAAGTTGCACTATCATTATTAACTTCACATCTTTTGGCTTCAATATTATGAATATGTGTATCACTACGATCGAGATTCAATAAAAATAGACCACTTATCAAGGGTGCATAACCATAAAAGATATTACTCATATAAATAGAACAAGCATTATTCTCTGATTTAAATGAATATCCGTCTCGCATCAAACAAGATCCAAATATAATGTTCATGCTCAACGCTGGCACCACATAATAATTATTCAGGTCTAAAACTAATCCCGAAGGTAGATGTAGAGGTAGTGTGCCGACAGTGATCACATCGACCTTGGAACCATTTCCGACGCGCATCGCCACCTCGTCCTTAGCCAATCTTCGTTTAATCTGTAGCCCCTATTTTGAGTTGCAAATATGAGCAACAGAACCAATATAAAATACCCAAGCGCTACTACGAGCATTAGTAAGGTACACATCAATAACTTGTATATCAAATATACCTTTCACTTTTCCATCCTTCTTATCCGCCAAATACTTGGGGTAGTTCCGCTTCCAGTGGCCAGTCCCTTTGCAGTAGAAGCACTCAGTTTCAGGCTGAGGTCCAGACTTGGGCTTCTTCCCGGGAGCAACAACTTGCTTGCTATTCTTCTTGAAGTTCCCCTTCTTGCCTTTGCCCTTTTTCTTGAAACTAGTGGTCTTGTTAACCATCAACACTTGATGCTCCTTCTTGATTTCTACCTCCGCAGCCTTAAGCATCGCGAAGAGCTCTGGAATTGTCTTTTCCATCCCTTGCATGTTATAGTTCATCACGAAGCCTTTATAGCTTGGTGGCAGTTTTTGAAGAACTCTGTCAGTGACACTATCATCAGGAAGATTAACTCCCAGCCGAGTCAAGTGGTTATGGTACCCATACATTTTGAGTATGTGTTCACTAACATAACTGTTCTCCTCCATTTTGCAGCTATAGAACTTTTTGGAGACTTCATATCTCTCAACTCGAGCATTTGCTTGAAATATTAACTTCAATTCTTGGAACATCTCATATGCTCCATGACGTTCAAAACATCTTTGAAGTCCCTATTCTAAGCCGTAAAGCATGGCACACTAAACTATCAAGTAGTCACCAGCTTTAGTTGCCAGATGTTCATAACGTCCAGAGTTGCTCCTGCAGCGGGTCTTGCACCTAGCGGTGCTTCCAGGACATAATTCTTCTGTGCAGCAATGAGGATAATCCTCAAGTTACTGACCCAGTTCGTGTAGTTGCTACCATCATTTTTCAACTTAGATTTCTCTAGGAACGCATTAAAATTCAAGGGAATGGTTGAGGGAGTCCAGGATTATGGGGTCCTCGGGCGTCCGGGCTATGTGATATGGGTCGGACTAATGGGCCGTGGAGATACAAGACAGAAAACTTCCCCCCATGTTTGGATGGGACTCTCCTTGGCATGGAATGCAAGCTTAGCGTGTGAATATGAAGATTCCTTTCTCTGTAAACCGACTCTGTACAAACCCTAGTCCCCTCCGGTGTCTATATAAACTAGAGGGTTTAGTCCGTAGAGGCAAGGACAATCATAATCATATAGGCTAGGCATCTAGGGTTTAGCCATTATGATCTCGTGGTAGATCAACTCTTGTAACCCCTATACTCATCAAATTCCATCAAGCAGGACATAGGGTATTACCTCCATCAAGATGGCCCGAACCTGGGTAAACATAGTGTCCTCTGTCTCCTGTTACCTTCGATCCTTAGACGCACAGTTCGGGACCCCATACCCGAGATCTGCCAGTTTTGACACCGACATTGGTGCTTTCATTGAGAGTTCCACTGTGCCGTCATCGAAAGGCTCAATGGCTCCATCAATCATCTACAACAATGCTGCCATGAAGGAGATTTCTCTCGCCGGCCAGATCTTTGTATTCGGCGGCTTTGCACTGTGTGCCAACTCAGTTGGCCATCTAGAGCAGATCGACAGCTACGCCCCTGGTCACCAGATCAGTTTTGGAAATCTGAACTATGTCGCTGATATCCGAGGAGACTTGATCTTCCGAAGGTTGACGGCCTCAACCATCGCTCCGGCCTTAGATCCGGAGCATGTCATCAGGTCCGAAGACGAGAGTCTAGAGCCCGCCGATCTCTCCGCAGCCTTAGAGCTCAACACCGAAAGAATAGTGTCAACGACAATCATTGCAAGGCTGGACTCTTCCCCGGATACTACTTCTGAACCCTGGAGGCCCGCGTCATGCGAGCTCGGCCCAGAAACTTCCGACCCCGTCAAAACCCCGCTCTTAAATGAGGCTCTAGACTTAATACAATCCCTTGTCATCATAGAGGAACCGCTTCTGAATCACGCCCAACCCGGACTAGGGGCTGGAAATAGGGAATTTTACTTCCCACCCACCACCCACTTCATAGCCACTGTCGAGGACCTAACCGACATGCTTGATTACGCCTCCGAAGACATCGATGGTATGGGTGACGATGCTGGAGAGGAGCAGGCCCAAAACCTGCCGGTCACCGGACATTGGACGGCCACCTCCTCGTATGACATATACATGGTGGATACACCTAAAAACATCGACGACGATGATGAGAAAAACCCAGTCGAGGATGAACCTCCTGAGATACCGCCGAAACATCGACGTTAGCGGCACCGCTCTAAATCGCGTCACGATAAGAACAGCAATACCGGCACCGAAGACAATGATACTCCAGAGAACGCCGAAGACCAAGAAGACCCCATCGAACCAACATCCGAATAGGATGATCGGGAGGATGGGCAAATTGATCCCGACGAGCAAGCAGTGAACGAGGACTCGGAGGACAACAACTATCTGCCACTCTCTGAGGACGACGTAAGCCTCGGCGACGAATATTTTATCATTCCAGAGGAACCCCTCGAACAAGAGCGCTGCAAGCACCGGCTAATAGCTACAGCTAGAAGCCTAAAAAAGAAACAACAACAGCTTCATGCTGACCAAGATCTGCTCAACGACAGATGGACCAATGTCCTAGTGGCCGAAGAGTACGGACTCAAACACCCAACAA
The DNA here is from genome assembly GCF_056163025.1 of Triticum urartu. Lineage (NCBI taxonomy): Eukaryota > Viridiplantae > Streptophyta > Magnoliopsida > Poales > Poaceae > Triticum > Triticum urartu. The sequence goes on from NC_141879.1 coordinate 632,202,952, forward strand.
AGAGTTACCCGAAGCGTAAGCTGCTACCCCAATTCGATGACGAGGCGCTGGAGCCCATACCACCCACACGCAATGCGGCTGCCGGACCCAACTGACCACCATGTGGCTAGGGCAGAACGGCAACACAAGCCGAACACCAGCCCGCTCCACCTCGCCGTAAAAGCAGAGAAACAACAACTCAAGGATACACATAAGACCTACGACAAGACCTGGAAAATAGGGCAGGTCAGGCCAGGTCAATCTACGGATCGCGGGGGCATGCTCCGGCGTGAGAGGGGGGCTATCAAGCCTGGTGCGATAAACATAACCAACCCCGGGCTGAAAACCGCATACGGACTCCATCCGAACTACGTCGTGACATGGCTCAATACAGAGGCGCCGCACCCCCTATGCTTCACCAATGAGTTAATGGAGCACGAGTTTCTGAAGGGTTCAAACCCATGAACATCAAATCATACGACAACACAACAGATCCCGCAGTATGGATTGAAGACTTTCTTCTCCACATTCACATGGCTCGCGGTGACGATCTACATGCCATCAAATACCTTCCCCTCAAACTTAAGGGACCAACACGGCACTGGCTGAATAGTCTACCAGAAAATTCTATTGGTAGCCGGGAGGACCTGCAGGATGCATTCAGAGACAACTTCCAAGGTACCTATGTTCGGCCCCCAGATGCCGATGACCTTAGCCACATAATCCAGCAACCCGGGGAATCGGCCCGACAGCTCATGGCAAGGTTCCTAATAAAAAGAACCAGATTGTGGATTGTCTGGACGTAGAGGCCCTCGCAACCTTCAAACATAGCGTCCGAGACGAGTGGCCCGCCTGACACCTCGGGCAAGAAAATCCGAAGTCCATGGCAGCCCTCACCACACTTATGACCCATTTTTGCATAGGAGAAGATAGCTGGCTCGCTCGTAGAAGCAATAGCACCAGCGACCCTGGTACCTCCGAAACCAGGGACGGCAATGGCAAGCCACGATGCGACAAGCATAAGCGTCGAAACAACAATGAAGGAACACAAGACACGGTGGTTAACGCCGGATTCAGCGGCTCCAAACCCGGTCAACGGAAAAAGCCATTCAAGGCAAACAGAGATGGCCCATCTAGTCTAGAAAGAATACTCGATCGGCCTTGCCAGATTCATGGTACCCCCGATAAACCCGCCAATCATAGCAACATAAATTGTTGGGTCTTCAAACAAGTCGGCAAGCTTAACGCCGAACACAAGGGAAAAGGGTCGCCAAGCAACGACGATGACCAAGAGCCCCATCAATCGAACACAGGGGGACAAAAGCAATTTCCCCCCGAGGTAAAAATGGTGAATATGATATATGTCACATGTATCCCTAGGAGGGAGCACAAACGTGCACTATGGACATCTACGCCATAGAGCCGGTCGCCCCCAAATTTAACCCATGGTCGGCTTGTCCGATCACCTTCGATCGAAAGGACCACCCAACCAGTATCCGTCACGGAGGTTCTACAGCTTTGGTCCTCGATCCAATCATCGGTGGATTCCATCTTACGCGAGTCCTCATGGATGGCGGCAGCAGTCTCAATCTACTTTATCAAGACACTGTCCGCCAAATGGGCATTTATCCGTCAAGATTCAAGCCCACTAGAACTACCTTCAAAGGAGTAATACCTGGCAAAGAGGCCCGCTGTATGGGCTCAATCACGCTGGAAGTAGTCTTCGGCTCGCCAGACAACTTTCGAAGCGAAGACTTGATATTCAACATCGTCCCCTTCCGCAGCGGCTATCACGCACTGCTCGGACGAACCGTTTTGCCTGCTTCAATGCGGTCCCGCATTACGCCTATTTGAAGCTCAAGGTGCCCGGTCCATGTGGCATCATTACAATCAATGGAAACATGGAGCGCTCCCTTCGTACTGAGGAGCATACAACGGCCATTGCGACCAAAGTACAAAGCGGCCCTATCCAGCCGCACAGCCCCTTGGCTAGTAGGCCATCAGATTTCTCCATGCATGACCAGTCAGCTCCACATACCGGCAGTCCAACAACTTCAGGGCTGGATTAGCAGCCTAGCTCCACCGACCGCCACATATATCAACAGAATTCATACCGCGCATGCATAATTATGCACTCAAAATACCTTGGGCATTGGCGGAGGCAATATACAGACATGCCTATACAAAGGTTTGACCTTATACGACCTTGCCCTTTATTTAACCATCCTTTCCTTTTTACCACAGGTGAATCAAAAACCACTCATTCTTCAGATCCATGAGGACTCTTTCCGAGCCCAGTTCCGTATACATGGCCGAAGACCATTCCTTTAAAGAAATCTTTCTTATTTGGGAGAAAAGTGGCGCAGACGTGCGGCAGGAAGACCACAACTTCGCTCAGGAACCTGTATAGAGCTTTTCCCTTAGCCCTAGACCCCCGGCATGAAAAATGGCCTTGGTGATTATGGTACCTTCTGTAAGATTACGTTTTGGCGTATCAATCAGATTTCAGTGAACCAAAATTCTTATTCGGTATCTTTTTTATTCTGCCTGTTAAGTGGTCTCACGTACACACCTCGGCATAAAATTGCAAGGGGCTCTACAAGGCAACATATGTGTTGCCAAAAAAAAGTCTGAACAACTTTATAGCACAATTCGGCATCCCGAGCTCGGCATTATATGCATCGGCTCCGAATCATGTCGTTGGTCAATAGTTGGGTTGCCCGACTCCTGTGTTTGCTGCCTAACGTTCAGTCTAATCGGCTAGCGTCGTAAAGGGAGAACTACTGTGATTGTGTTTTTGGTTCGTCCGGTTAAGCACCTTAGTAGAGAAAGCCAAAAACTGACTGTCATGATGCGACGAGAGCTGGTCAGCCACTCGGCGATTCACTACAATCCTTAGCGATTTTTCCGTATTACACGAAGGACCGTTTCCCAGTCACATATGTAACGCATCTGCAACAGGGTAGCCGCGTACATACTAGGGTCTACCTAATAGACCCATTGTCAAACTCCTATAGCTAAGTGAGAGCAATAAAACCGAATAGTCTGATTGCCTGGTTCGCCGCACTAACACCTCCTTCAAGGACCAAGACGTTGGGTTAAGTGTAGTTATGTGCAATTCCGAACACCCCAGTAGCATCTACAAGGGGGCTGAAGCCAACGACTGGGAACTCTTAGATACAATAAAACAGCCGCACAGGAGGATATAAACTTTTCATCAAGGAATTAATATATTACAAAACACTTAGTTTATAATACAAATCCCTGGACAGTTTGGACTCTTTTATTAGAACACTATGCCCTTAGAGCATTAGCCCTCTATAAGGCGACCACCTTTTAGCACGTCCTTAAAATAGCGCTCCGGTGTGTGGTGGGCCTTGCTTTTAGGAGGACCCTCAACCACCACCTTTTCGGCATTCATTTTCACCCAGCGCATCTTGACATGGGAGAAAGCCATACGCGCTCCTTCCATGCAGGACCGCTTCTTGACAACGTCAATCCGGGGCAGTGCATCGATGAGACGCCGCATGACGCCGAAGTAGCTGCCCAGAACGGCTTCAGCAGGCCACAACCGGACTATGACGTCCTTCATGGCCATGCTGGACATCTTATGCAGCTCCGCCCATTGTGCCATCTGGTCATTTAGCACTAGGGGACGCTCCTGCTCCACAAACTGCGACCAGAAGAGCTTCTCCGGCTTGTACCTCTCCTAGGACTGGAAGAATTGGGCAGCATCTGTAGCACTCGTCGGCAGATCCACATATGCGTCTAGAGAACTCCACAGTCGATTAAGCAAGGCATACTTCCGGTCCCCAAATTTAGCCTATAAAAGAAAAGGCTTACCAGCCGCTATCTGACCGGCTTGATGGATTTCCTCGCGCGCTGCGAGGGATTTGGAACGTGCCTCCGAAGCATCTTGAAGGGCCTTGGCAAGTTCGGTCACCTTCACTTTGTTTTCTGTTTCTAGGGACTCACACTTGGCGGCAGTCTCCTTGAGATTTTGCTCCATCTCAGCCATCCATTCCTCAAAACGGCGCCGAGCGGCCTGTTCGGCCGTTAAGTCCACAACCGCCTGGCTTACCCTTGCCTGCTCCTTGGCTTGAGCAAGCTCGCCCCTAAAGGTCTCCACCACGGCAGCACCATTTGTACAACCATGCACAGTAAAGCTCTTCAACTTCCACAAAAGGACAGAAATAAACAGGCATACAACAAGACATATCTTATACGTTGCGCACGGTCGAGCCGCGTGTTAACAAGGACTAGATCCTCATCAGCTCGCTCCAGTTTCCGTTTAAGTTCGGAAATCTCCCCCGACTGGGCAGTCCCCGCTAACAGAGAGGCATGTTTTGAAATTCAAATAAAATAGCATTTTACCACCTGACAACTGATTATTGATCCTCTGCTCGCTTTTCTTCCAGAAAACCGAACAGTCTTAGGGGATACTATCTATATACGGGCATATTTTTCATAAAAAGGTCAAAAACATTACATTGCGTACCTCAAAGCCTGCTAGCAGGCTGGAGAAGGCTTCGTTCAGTCCTCTCTTGGCGGACTAAATCTTCTCAGACACCGCACCCATCAGGATGCGGTGCTCGTTTAGGACGGATGCACTTTGAAGAGCGTCCGTCGTGGTATTCGGCACCTCTGGATTAACAAAGGTCGCTGCTCCCTTTTCTCCCGCAGGGGGGTCGTTCACTAGACTTCGGGGCCGTATTGGTCTCCGAAGCAGTCTACTGCTGGGGGATGGATTGACCGGGGCCCTCGTCGCCGGTCTCCATGAGGACCGTCCTCCCCGGCCCTCCGGCAGCCGAGGTATTACCCTTTCGCACCGTTAAATCGCCCCCCACGTCTCTTCAAGGCTTGGGAAGGGCCGATGAGACAACACCTCGGCATCGTCCGCCTTAGGTGGCGGGGAGACTAATGGAGGCGACCCGCTCTCCATCATCTCTGGTGGCAGATCCTCCGAGGACGAAGATAGTGGGGGAAGATCGCAGGTCGGACTAAAAGATATAACTTAGAGTTATCATCACAGTTTATTGATTGAATAAGTGCGGAAAATCCCAGACCACTTATGAGTCGGCTTGGGGCTTAGTTCGACGCCGGTGCTTCGAGGCAACCTCGGCATCTGACCCCGACTCATCAGGGAGGGTAATTTTGTCCCTCTTGGATGCTTCGGCTTCCAGGTTTTCAGAGGCCGCTCTCTTTTTACCCTTGCTAGGAGGATCTTCTTCCTCCTCCTCCTCGTCGTCGTTAAAACCCTCGTGAGAGGACTAGGCATCAGCCTCTCCGGACATTGCGTCTGAAGTGCTCTCCTCCCTTTTCTTCTTCTAGTCCTTCTTTGATGGTGCTTGGTATGGCGCCAGGACCAGCATCCTCATTAGAATATGATTGGCTGGGTCTTCGAGGAGTGGAGCCGGACACTGGATCTGCTCCGCCTTCTTAATCCAGACCTATAAGGGGATGGATTACTTAGCACCTCTCCCTCGGGTTGTTGAAGCCTATTGGTGTTCAGAGTTTTTAGAATTTACCTCAGAGGACGGATGGTTTCAGTCGAGGCCGGTGTCGTCTGAGGACCTTGGCGACGATTCTTCTTCTTAAAAAGCAGCTTCCAGATCCCCTTATGCGTTGTGCCGTAGAACCGTTGTAGGGTCCGCGGCCCTTCCGGGTTGAACTCCCACATCTTGAGGGGCCACCTCTAGCAGGGAAGTGCTCGGCGGATTAGCTTCACTTGTACTACGTCAGCAAGGGTAATGTCCTTCGCTATCATGCTCTTGATGCGCTTCTGCAGCCGTAACACCTCAGGGACCGACCCCCAGTCCGGACTCTTGTCGGTCCAGGATGTAAGCCTCGGCGGGGGTCCGGATATAAAGGCTGGGGCGGCCGCCCAATTGGAGCCGCGGGGTTCTGTAATATAGAACCACTCCTGTTGCCATATTTTGACGGTGACCACAAAGACTCCCTTTGGCCAATTGACTTTGGGAGGCTTGCTCACCATGGCGCCACCATAGTCCGCGTGTTGCCCATTGACCACGTTCGGTTTCACATTAAAAATCTTGAGCCATAAGCCGATATGTGGAGGGACATGAAGGAAGGCTTCACACACTATGATAAACGCCGAGATGTGAAGGAACGAATTTGGGGCCAGATCGTGAAAATCCAGCCCGTAGTAGAACATGAGACCCCTTACAAAGGGGTGAAGGGAGAATCCGAGTCCATGGAGGAAGTGGGGGATAAACACCACCCTCTCACCGGGCCCCGGAGTGGGGATGACCTGCGCGAGATAGGGAAGCCTATGCTTGATTTCCATGGTCAAATACCGCGCTTCCCGTAGCTCCTTGATGTTCTCCTCCGTGACGGAGGAGGGCACCCACTTGCCTTGAGAGCCGGCCATGGTCGGAGGAGTTGTCGAGAAGGGAAGAGCTTGGAGTTTGGGCGCTGGAGCTCGTGAAGGAAATATGCACTAGAGGCAATAATAAATTTATTATTTATTTCCTTATATCATGATAAATGTTTATTATTCATGCTAGAATTGTATTAACCAGAAACTTAGTACATGTGTGAATACATAGAAAACATAGTGTCACTAGTTTGCCTCTACTTGACTAGCTCGTTGAATCAATGATGGTTATGTTTCCTAACCATAGACATGAGTTGTCATTTGATTAACAGGATCACATCATTAGAAAATGATGTGATTGACTTGACCCATCTGTTAGCTTAGCACGATGATCGTTTAGTTTGTTGCTATTGCTTTCTCCATAACTTATACATGTTCCTATGACTATGAGATCATGCAACTCCCGAATACCAGAGGAGCACTTTGTGTGCTACCAAACGTCACAACGTAACTGGGTGATTATAAAGGTGCTCTACAGGTGTCTCCAATGGTGTTTGTTGAGTTGGCATAGATCGAGATTAGGATTTGTCACTCCAAGTATCGGAGAGGTATCTCTGGGCCCTCTCGGTAATGCACATCACTATAAGGCTTGCAAGCATTGTGACTAATGAGTTAGTTGCGGGATGATGCATTACGGAACGAGTAAAGAGAATTGCCAGTAACGAGATTGAACTAGGTATTGAGATACCGACGATCGAATCTCGGGCAAGTCACATACCGATGACAAAGGGAACAACGCATGTTGTTATGCGGTTTGACTGATAAAGATCATCACAGAATATGTAGGAACCAATATGAGCATCCAGGTTCCGCTATTGGTTATTGACCGGAAGTGAGTCTCATTCATGTCTACATAGTTCTCGAACCCGTAGGGTCCGCACGCTTAACGTTCGGTGACGATCGGTATTATGAGTTTATGTGTATTGATGAACCGAAGGTTGTTTGGAGTCCCGGATGTGATCACGGGCATGACGAGGAGTCTCGAAATGGTCTAGACATAAAGATCGATATATTGGAAGCCTATGTTTGGACATCGGAATGGTTCCGAGTGGTTCGGGCATTTTTTCGGAGTACCGAGAGGTTACCGGAACCCCCCGGGAGAAGTTATGGCCTTATGGGCCATAAGAAGGAAGCACACCAGCCCACAAGGGGCTGGTGCGCCCCCTTGGGTAGGAGGCCGAATTGGAGTAGGTTTGGGGGGGGGGGGCTTTCCTCCTCTCCTACTCCTCCTTCCCTTCCTCTCCTACTCCAACTAGGGAAGAGGGGGGGATCCTAGTCCCGGTGGGAGTAGGACTCCCCTTGGGCGCGCCATAGAGAGGGCTGACCCCTCCCCTCCTCCACTCCTTTATATACATGGAGGGGGGCACCCCATATACACACAAATTGATCATTGATCTTTTAGCCATGTGCGGTGCCCCCCTCCACCATAATCCACTTCGTTCATATCGTAGCGGTGCTTAGGCAAAGCCCTGTTCCGGTAGCATCATCATCACCGTCATCACGCCATCGTGCTGACGAAGCTCTCCCTCAACACTCTGTTGGATCATGAGTTCGTGGGACGTCACCGAGCCGAACGTGTGCAGATTGTGGAGGTGCCGTACCTTCGGTACTAGGATCGGTCGGTCGTGAAGACGTACGACTACATCAATTGCGTTGTCATAACGCTTCCGCTTACGGTCTACGAGGGTACGCAGACATCACTTTTCCCTCTCGTTGCTATGCATCACCATGATCTTGCGTGTGCGCAGGAATTTATTTGAAATTACTGCGTTCCCGAACAGTGGCATCCGAGCAAGGTTTATGCGCATATGTTATATGCACGAGTAGAACACAAAGGAGTTGTGGGCATGGGTATATACATATTGCTTGCCATCACTAGTTGATTCTTGATTCTGCGGCATTGTTGGATGAAGCGGCCCAGACCGACATTACGCGTAGGTTTACGCGAGTCTGGTTCTACCGACGTGCTTCGCACACATGTGGCTAGTGGGTGTCTGTTTCTCTGGCTTTAGTTGAATCAGATTCAATGAACATGGTTCTTTCTGAAGATAAAAATCAATCACTATACCGCGTTGTGGTTTTTGATGCGTAGGTAAGAACGTTTCTTGCTCAGCCCGTAGCAGCCACGTAAAACTTGCATCAACAAAGTAGAGGACATCTAACTTTTTTTGCAGGGCATGTTGTGATGTGATATGGTCAAGACATGATGCTAAATTTTATTTTATGAGATGATCATGTTTTGTAACATAGTTATCGACAACTGGCAGGAGCCATATGGTTGTCGCTTTATTGTATGAAATGCAATCACCATGTAATTGCTTTACTTTATCACAAAGTGGTAGAGATAGTCGTGGTAGAAGCAATAGTTGGCGAGACGACAATGATGCTTCGATGGAGATCAAGGTGTCAAGCCGATGACGATGGTGATCATGATGGTGCTTTGGAGATGGAGATCAAAGGCACAAGATGATGATGGCCATATCATATCACTTATATTGATTGCATGTGATGTTTATCCTTTATGAATCTTATTTTGCTTAGTTTGACGATAGCATTATAAGATGATCTTTCACTAAATTTCAAGGTATAAGTGTTCTCCTTGAGTATGCACCATTGCGACAGTTCGTCGTGCCGAGACACCACGTGATGATCGGGTGTGATAAGCTCTATGTTCACATACAACGGGTGCAAGCCAGTTTTGCACACACGGAATACTCAGGTTAAACTTGATGAGCCTAGCATATGCAGATATGGCCTCGGAACACTAGAGACTGAAAGGTCGAGCATGAATCATATAGTAGATATGATCAACATAGTGATGTTCACCATTGAAAACTACTCCATCTCACGTGATGATCGGACATGGTTTAGTTGATATGGATCACGTGATCACTTAGATGATTAGAGGGATGTCTATCTAAGTGGGAGTTCTTAAGTAATATGATTAATTGAACTTTAATTTATCATGAACTTAGTCCTGGTAGTATTAGCATATCTATGTTGTAGATCAATAGCTCACGTTTAGCTCCCCTGTTTTATTTTTGATATGTTCCTAGAGAAAACTAAGTTGAAAGATGTTAGTAGCAATGATGCGGATTGGATCCGTGATTTGATGATTATCCTCATTACTGCGCAGAAGAATTATGTCCTTGATGCACCACTAGGCACTACAAAAAAAATACACATTCGTGACATTTTGGGCTGAACGAAAAAAATTTCTGTCATACTTATGAGATTTCTATGACGATAATTGTGACAAAACCCGGTATCATCATAGATGTGGTGGGCTCCTACTTCTATGACAAAAAATCATGACAAAAAATGGGCTTTTCATCCTGGGCGGGCCGAAGACGCAGCTGCATGACATTCTTTGGGCCGTCCATGACAGAAAAAACCGTGGTAGAAGCGAGGGCGAGGAAAATATCAGGGTGTTCCCGGTTACGGTGGGTGGTCGGGCCGAGCGATGCGCGTTTCTCTCGTACACGCACGTGCGTGGGTGTGAGGCATTGGGCTCTAACTGAACCTGAGCAAGGCGTTCACCTACTGAACCCGAGCGATTGCACTGCAGGCTACGCGTTACTGAACCCGAGCGATTGATCGATGGCTGTTAACTGAACCCGATCGAGCCATTCCTTTGCTACTGCTGCTAACTGAAGCCGATCGATGCTGTCTCTATATGAACAATGAGCGTTGCTGGGGGGTTTTGATGAACAGTTCCCGGTGGGGGTGGATGAACATAACCCCGTGGTATTGCCTCTGGATGAACAGGACCCCGATCGATCGAGCCGGTTGGGGCTGCATGAACAGGACCACCCCGTGGAGGGCTGGATGAATAGTAGATGGTGGAGGGCTGGATGAACAGTAGCCCATGGAGGGGTGGTTGAACATGCGCCCATGTGGAGAGGACTGGTTGAACAGTAGCTGGTGGACTAGCGTGCGGTGGAGGCTAGATGAACAGGAGCCTGTGGATGAACAGTCACAGGTGGAGGCTGGAGGAGGTCGACGGTGGATGAACAGTAGCCTGTGGAGGCTGGAGGGGGTCGACGGTGGATGAACAGTAGCCCGTGGAGGCTGGAGGGGGTCGACGGTGGAGATGAACAGTATCCCATGGATTCCCGTTTTGCGGTACGCCACACCCCTCCCGATGAACAGGACCCCCGTTTCGACCGTAGCGCTCCAACACAAGTCCGTTTCCTCCATTTTGCAGTACGCCACACCCCTCCCGATGAACAGGACCCCCGTTTCGACCATAGGAGGTCCGTTCCCTCTGTTTTGCGGTACACCAGACCCCTCCCGATGAATAGGATCTCGTTTCGAACGTGGCCGGTCGAACACAAGGTCGTTTCCTCCGTTCTGCGGTACGCCAGGCCTCGTTTCCATCGGCTATTCCGTCCAAGCCGGTTGGCACCCACGTGTTTCGTTGCCTCCCGATGAACACGACGCATTCCGTTGCCTCCCCATGAACACAACGACGATGCAGTTTCTCCGTTCCGACCCAGCCATGTACACGAGCCCTGGCCGTACGTATGCACGAGTAGGCATTCGAGACCCCGCCCGTATGTACGTACGTGGCCGTATTTTCTTTCTTGCACACTGACCGCTGTACGTACGTGTACATGCTACGTGCGCGCCTCTACTACGACATGTGCGCGCCTCTACATCGACCAGTATGTACGTACACATTCGCGACCAGAATGACAACGCTACGTACGCTTCGACCAGGTGGGCCCCGACTGTCAGGCACTTCCTTGCATGCAAAGATGTAGCTGGTGGGTCCCAACAGTCAGGGGGCGAATCGTTTTTTTGCCCAGATGCACTTCCTTGACCACGTTATTTTCCGCATAATAAGGAGGCACTTCCTTGCTGCGGCCATGGACCCAGCTGTCAGCCTCTCCACGTACAGTCCATGTCCGATGGAAGCCGTTCCTTGACCACGTTGACCACACCACGCCGAGAGCACTAGGGCGGTGGACGACGGCGAGGCCTAGGAAGGGGACCGCAACAGTGGATGCCCACGCGTAGAGGAGTATGAGGGTTCACTCGTTCGCTGCGGTGTGAGGCTGCCGTCGCCGCAGAATAACAGGGGGTGTGGGTGAGTAGAGGGATGGCCTGGCTAGCGGTGGGAGTAGTAGGGGGCGGTGAGGCCTCCGCAGCATCGCAGCCGGCCACGGGAGGCAGGAGCACGAGGCACGACCGACACTGGTTTGGGTGGCTGGAGCAAGCAGACCAGAGGTTGAAGAAGCACTACGACCGTTGGATGGACATCGTACGGTCACTGGAGCTAGAATTGTGCATATTGACTAAGTTGACAAAGCCCTCCGTCCCCGTCAACTTAGTAGGCCCACAAGTCAGCCTCCCACTATACCGGGCCCCAGCTAGCAGGGGGAGTATTCATTATTTTGTGCGTAATAAGGAGGCACTTCCTTGCGTGCGAAGATATAGCTGGTGGGTTCGAGCTGTCAGCGGCGGTAACATTTTTTTCATGAAATACATAGGCCCTTTCGGTGGGTCCCAGATGTCAGGTGGAGGAATCATTATTTTGCGCGTAATAAGGAGGCATTTCCTTGCGTGCGACTGTGGACCCAGCTGTCAGCCTCTCCACGTACAGTCCACTTCAGATGCATGTCGGTCGTTGACCACGTTGACCAGGCCGCGTCGAGAGCACCAAGGCGGTGGACGACGGTGAGGCCTAGGAAGGGAACGACACGGAGCCAGGGAAGACTCGACAGTTGTTTCTCATGCGGAGGGGAGTATGACTGTACGAGGGTTTACTGGTTCGTCTACCATCGCCGGAGAATAGCAGCAGGTGTGGGTGAGTAGAGGGATGGCTAGGCCAGCGATGGGAGTACGGTGGGGCGGTGAGGCCTTCGCGACAGCACAACCGGCCGCGAGGAGGAGGGAGCAGGCAGTCCCGTCGGCACTTGTTTGAGCGCCTGGAGTAGGAAGAGCATAGATTGAAGAAGCATGATGGCCGTTGGATGGACATCCAACAGTCACTGCTTGTGCGTCAACCTTTTTTTAGGAAAGCCTCAAATCTGTGGAAAACAGCATACAACCCATCTGCCATTATTTCTAATAATTTACAGCCCATTTGCTAATTCTTAAGGTTTTTTGGAGCCCATATTCTTTTTGTTAGCATTACAACCCATATTGTGGCCACGGTTAAAAAATTATACGAAATTTTGCATATTTCGGTGCGGTCTGAACTGTGTTTAATCCCGAAATTTCGAGTCACATTCAAACAGATTTAAAAAATAAATGTATATCAATATAAAATCCAACAAATTGTCCACGCATAAAAATCAATCCAATTTAAAATCTTGAAATGAAAAAAAGAAATTTGAAACTAATTGCCGGTTTGATGTGTTTTAAAAATGTACATCCCATTTCTCATTACTAATAGGCCATTTTCTCGGCCAGTCGAATGAAGCTCTCCTCGTCTTGAAAGATTTGCGGCCCAACAGGCCTGACAAAGCAACTTACTTGGAAAATCACAAAAAAACTAGGCCAGCCATTTTCAGAAAGAAAAAAAAACTATTGGGCTGGTCTGTGGTAAACATAAAAGAGAAGGCTGTCTAGACAGGCCAGAGTGCCCCGCACAACCCAGTTGACACCCTGCTTCCGTCTCAAAAACAAACTAGATAAATGCCACTCCAATTATGTCGATTCATAAAAATGCCACTGCAATTTCCAAACTTTCAAAAATGCCACTGCAATTTTTGCAAACTTTGGAAAACGCCACTGCAATTTGCAAACTTTGAAAAACGCCACTCCAGACTTCGAAAAATGCCACTGGAAATGGCATGAAATGGCATTTTTCAAAGTTTGGAAATTGCAGTGGCATTTCTCGGAAACACCAGATTTGGAGTGGCATTTATCAAATTAACCCGAAACAAAAATAACTGGGCGAGTGAGGGAGTCCTGGACTAAGGGGTCCTCGGGGGTCCGGCCTGTTAGCCATGGGTCGGACTGATGGGCTGTGAAGATACGAAGACTGAAGACTACACCTGTGTCCGGATGGGACTCTCCTTGGCGTGGAAGGTAAGCTTGGCGACTAAATATATAGATTCCTTTCTTTGTAACTGACCTTGTAACCCTAGATCCTCCCGGTATCTATATAAACCGGAGGACTTAGTCCGGAGGATAGACATTATCATAGCCATACAAGCTAGACCTCTAGGGTTTAGCCATTACGATCTCGTGGTAGATCAACTCTTGTAATACTCATATTCATCAAGATCAATCAAGCAGGACGTAGGGTATTACCTCCATATAGAGGGCCCGAACATGGGTAAAACATTGTGTCCCCTGTCTCCTGTTACCATCGACCTTAGATGCATAGTTCGGGACCCCCTACCCGAGATCCGCCGGTTTTGACACCGACATTGTTGCTTTCATTGAGAGTTCCACTATGCCGTCATCAAAAGGTTCGATGGCTCCTTCAACCATCTGCAACGATGCTGCCCAAGGGGGAGTTTTCCTCCCCGGACAGATATTTGTGTTTGGCGGTTTCACTCTGTGGGCCAACTCGCTTGGCCATCTGGAGCAGATCGAAAGCTATGCCCCTGGCCATCAGGTCAGATTTGGGAGCTTGAACTACGTCGCGGACATCCGTGGGGACTTGACCTTCTCCGGATTCGAGACCGCGGCTACCACTTCTGGCCACCCCAAGGGACATGACCTAAATCTTTCATCGGACTACATCCATGAGATAACACCCATAACCGCTCTGGCCTTAGATCCAGAGCAGGCTGCGCCATCCAAGGACGGGAAGCTCAACCCCGCCACGGAGGCCACAGATTCCCCGCCATTGGAGCCGCACATAGACTTGATCTCACACGATACCTGTGCCACCAGAACTCCGGACTCATTTCCAGCCGGAAGTTCCGAATCATGTGAGCTCGCGGACGCTGAACTTGATCGTTTATCGATCTTCAAATTCAGTGCCGCAGACATCTCCCAGCACTCGCCTTCGGGCGACATGCTAAACTCGTTAAAGAATCTGTCCTTGGCAGAGGACTCACAGCCGAATTATATCTGGTTCAAACTAGGGGCAGACGATGACGAATTTTGCCCCCACCCGCCACCCACTTCATAGCCACGGTCGAGGATTTAACCAATACACTTGATTACGAATCCGAGGACATCGACGATATGGACGACGATGCCGGAGAAGAAGAGGCCCAGAACCCACCGTTCACCGGACACTGGACGGCTACTTCGTCGTATGATATATTGCTACCTCTTTTAGCACTGCGTTGGTTTTCCCCGAAGAGGAAGGGATGATGCAGCAAAGTAGCGTAAGTATTTCCCTCAGTTTTTGAGAACCAAGGTATCAATCCAGTAGGAGGCTACGCGCGAGTCCCTCGTACCTGCACAAAGCAAATAAATTCTCGCAACCAACGCAAATAGGGGTTGTCAATCCCTATAGGGCCACTTACGAGAGTGAGATCTGATAGATATGATAAGATAATGTTTTTGGTATGTTTATGATAAAGATGCAAAGTAAAATAAAGGCAAAGTAAATGGAAAAGTAAATAACTAAGTAGTAGGAGATTAATATGATAAAGATAGACCCGGGGGCCATAGGTTTCACTAGTGGCTTCTCTCGAGAGCAAAAGTATTCTACGGTGGGTGAACAAATTACTGTTGAGCAATTGACAGAATTGAGCATAGTTACGAGAATATCTAGGTATGATCATGTATATAGGCATCACGTCCGAGACAAGTAGACCGACTCCTTCCTGCATCTACTACTATTACTCCACTTATCGACCGCTATCCAGCATGCATCTAGAGTATTAAGTTAAAAACAGAGTAACGCCTTAAGCAAGATGACATGATGTAGAGGGATAGACTCATGCAATATGAAGAAAACTCCATGTTGTTATCCTCGATGGCAACAATACAATATGTGCCTTGCTGCCCTTACTGTCACCGGGAAAGGACACCACAAGATTGAACCCAGAGCTAAGCACTTCTCCGATTGCAAGAAAGATCAATCTAGTAGGCCAAACCAAACTGATAATTCAAAGAGACTTGCAAAGATAACCAATCATACATAAAAGAATTCAGAGAAGATTCAAATATTATTCATAGATAGACTTGATCATAAACCCACAATTCATCAGTCTCAACAAACACACTAAAAAAATAAGATTACATCGAATAGATCTTCACAAGAGAGGGGAGAACATTGTATTGAGATCAGAAAAGAGAGAAGAAGCCATCTAGCTACTAACTATGGACCCGTAGGTCTGAAGTAAACTACTCACACTTCATCGGATAGGCTATGGTGTTGATGTAGAAGCCCTCCGTGATCGATGCCCCCTCCGGCGGAGCTCCGGAACAGGCCCCAAGATGGGATCTCGTGGATACAGAAAGTTACGGCGGTGGAATTATGGTTTTGGCTCCTGTTCTGATTGTTTGGAGGTACGTGGATATATATAGGAGGAAGAAGTACGTCGGTGGAGCAACAGGGGGCCCATGAAGGTGGAGGGCGTGCCTGGGGGGGGAGGCGCACCCCCTACCTCGTGGCCTCTTGTTAGTTGGCTTGACGTAGGGTCCAAGTCTCCTGAGTTGTATTCAGTGAGAAAATCACGTTCCCAAAGGTTTCATTCCGTTTGGACTCGGGTTGATGTTCCTTTTCTTCGAAACCCTAAAACAGGCAAAATACAACAATTCTGGACTGGGCCTCCGGTTAATAGGTTAGTCCCAAAAATAATATAAAAGTGGATAATAAAGCCCAATAATGTCCAAAACAGTAGATACTATAGCATGGAGCAATAAAAAATTATAGATACGTTGGAGACGTATCAAGCATCCCCAAGCTTAATTCCTGCTCGTCCTCGAGTAGGTAAATGATAAAAACAGAATTTTTGATGCGGAGTGCTACTTGGCACAATTTTATTGTAATTATTCTTAATTGTGGTATGAATATTCAGAACCGAAAGATTCAAGACAAAAGTTTATATTGACATAGAAAATAATAATACTTCAAGCATACTAACAAAGCAATTATGTCTTCTCAAAATAACATGGCCAAAGAAAGTTATCCCTACAAAATCATATAGTCTAGCTATGCTCTATCTTCACCACACAAAATATTTAAATCATGCACAACCCCGATGACAAGCCAAGCAATTGTTTCATACTTTTGACATTCTCAAAACTTTTTCAATCTTCACGCAATACATGAGCGTGAGCCATGGATATAGCACTATAGGTGGAATAGAGTGGTGGTTGTGGAGAAGACAAAAAGGGGAAGATAGTCTCACATCAACTAGGCGTATCAACGGGCTATGGAGATGCCCATCAATAGATATCAATGTGAGTGAGTAGGGATTGCCATGCAACGGATGCACTAGAGCTATAAGTATATGAAATCTCAAAAAGAAACTAAGTGGGTGTGCATCCAACTTGCTTGCTCATGAAGACCTAGGGAAATTTTGAGGAAGCCCATCATTGGAATATACAAGCCAAGTTCTATAATGACAAATTCCCACTAGTATATGAAAGTGATAACATGAGAGACTCTCTACTATGAAGATCATGGTGCTACTTTGAAGCACAAGTGTGGCAAAAGGATAGTAACATTGTCCCTTCTCTCTTTTTCTCTCATTTTTTATTTGGGCCTTTTCTCTTTTATGGCCTCTTTTCTTTCTCTTTTTTTATTTGGGCTTCTTTGGCCTCTTTTATTTATTTTTCGTCCGGAGTCTCATCCCGACTTGTGGGGGAATCATAGTCTCCATCATCCTTTCCTCACTTGGGATAATGCTCTAATAATGATGATCATCACACTTTTATTTTTCTTACAACTCGATACTTAGAACAAAATATGACTCTATGTGAATGCCTCCGGCGGTGTACCGGGATATGCAATGATGCATGAGTGACAAGTATGAAAGAATTATGAACGGTGGCTTTGCCACAAATACTATGTCAACTACATGATCATGCTAAGAAATATGACAATGATGGAATGTGTCATAAACGGAACAGTGGAAAGTTGCATGGCAATATATCTCGGAATGGCTATGGAAATGCCATAATAGGTAGGTATGGTGGCTATTTTGAGGAAGGTATATGGTGGGTGTATGATACCGGCGAAAGGTGCGCGGTATTAGAGAGGCTAGCAAAGGTGGAAGGGTGAGAGTGCGTATAATCCATGGACTCAACATTAGTCATAAAGGACTCATATACTTATTGCAAAAATCTACAAGTTATCAAAGCAAAGTATTACACGCATGCTCCTAGGGGGATAGATTGGTAGGAAAAGACCATCACTCATCCCCGACCGCCACTCATAAGGAAGACAATCAATAAATAAATCATGCTCCGACTTCATCACATAACAGTTCACCATACATGCATGCTACGGGAATCACAAGCTTCAACACAAGTATTTCTCAAATTCACAACTACTCAACTAGCATGACTTTAATATCACCATCTCCATATCTCAAAACAATTATCAAGTATCAAACTTCTCATAGTATTCAACACACTCATAAGAGAGTTTTATTATTAATCTTTCATACCAAGCATATTAGGATTTTAAGAAAATTACCATGCTATTAATACTCTGAAAATAATCTAAGTGAAGCATGAGAGATCACTAGTTTCTATAAAACAAATCCACCACCGTGCTCTAAAAGATATAAGTGAAGCACTAGAGCAAAATTATATAACTCAAAAGATATAAGCGAAGCACATAGAGTATTCTAATAAATTCCAAATCATGTACAACTCTCTCAAAAGGTGTGTACAGCAAGGATGATTGTGGTAAACTAATAAGCAAAGACTCAAATCATACAAGATGCTCCAAGCAAAACACATATCATGTGGTAAATAAAAATATAGCTCCAAGTAAAGTTACCGATAGAAGTAGACGAAAGAGGGGATGCCTTCCGGGGCATCCCCAAGCTTTGGCTTTTAGGTGTCCTTAGAATATCTTAGGGGTGCCATGGGCATCCACAAGCTTAGGCTCTTGCCACTCCTTTTCCATAATCCATCAAATCTTTACCCAAAACTTAAAAACTTCACAACACAAAACTTAAAGTAGAAAATCTCGTGAGCTCCGTTAGCGAAAGAAAACAAAATACCACTTCAAGGTACTGCAATGAACTAATTCTTTATTTATATGGGTGTTATACCTACTTTATTCCAACTTCTCTATGGTTTATAAACTAATTTACTAGCCATAGATTCATCAAAATAAGCAAACAACAGACGCAAAACAGAATCTGTCAAAAACAGAACAGTCTGTAGTAATCTGTAGCTAGCGCAAGATATGGAACCCCAAAAATTCTAAAATAAATTGCTGGACGTGAGGAATTTATTTATTAATCATCTTAAAAAAGAATTAACTAAATATCACTTTGCAAATAAAAATTACAGCAGTTCTCGTGAGTGCTAAAGTTTCTGTTTTTTACAGCAAGTTCAACAAGACTTTCCCCAAGTCTTCCCAACGGTTCTACTTGGCACAAACACTAATTAAACACAAAAAACACAACCAAAACAGAGGCTAAATAAATTATTTATTGAATAACAGCAAGGATAAATATTGTGTTATCTCCCAACAAGCGCTTTTCTTTAAAGCCTTAAAGCTAGGCATTGATAATTTTAATGATGCTCACATGAAAGACAAGAATTGAAGCACAAAAAGAGCATCATAAAACACGTGACAAACACATCTAAGTCTAACATACTTCCTATGCTTAGGCATCTTATAGGCAAAAAAATTATTAAGGCAAGCAAAAACTAGCATATGCAAGGAAGCAGAAAGAAACAATAGCAATCTCAACATAACGAGAGGTAATTTAGTAACATGAAAATTTCCACCAGCATATTTTCCTCTCTCATAATAATTACATGTAGGATGATAAGCGAATTCAACAAAATAGCTGTCACATAAAATATTTTCAACATGATCCACATGCATGCAAAGTGGACACTCTTCCAAAATAGTGGGATTAAACATTAACTAAAGTCATGACCTCTCCAGACCCACTTTTATCAAAAATTTCATAAGATTGAACATTCTCCCAATGTGTGGGATCTAAAGTTGACACTCTTCCAAACCCAGTTTCAATAATATTTCAAACACTATTATCAATCTCATATTCATCATGGGGCTTAAATATATTTTCAAGATCATAGGAAGAATCACCCCAATCATGATCATTGCAACAAGTAGAGGACATAGCAAAACTAGCATCCCCAAGCTTAGGGTTTTGCATATTATTAGCAAAATTGACATCAAGATAATTTATAGTAAAATCATTGCAATCATGCTTTTTATTCAAAGATCTATCGTGAATCGCTTCATAAAGTAATTCATCACACTTTTCAGATACACGAATTTCAAGCAAAACTTCATAAAGATAATCTAGTGCACAAAACTCACTAACAATTGGTTCATCATAATTGGACCTCTTAAAAAGATTAGCAAGTGGATGAGGATCCATAGATCTTAGGTTCTCTATTTAGTAATAAATAAACAACTATTCTAACCATACGAGCAAACAAGAAGCAAGCGGGAAAAAAGAGGCAAATAGAAAAATAGAGGGAGGATAGAGAGAGATGGCGAATAAAACGGCAAGGGTGAATTGGGGGGAGAGGAAAACAAGAGGCAAATGGCAAATAATTTAACGCGGGAGATAAGGGTATGTGATGGGTACTTGGTATGTTGACTTTTGCGTAGACCTCCCCGGTAACGGCGCCAGAAATCCTTCTTGCTACCTCTTTTAGCACTGTGTTGGTTTTCCCCGAAGAGGAAGGGATGATGCAACAAAGTAGCGTAAGTATTTCCCTCAGTTTTGAGAACCAAGGTATCAATCCAGTAGGAGGCTACGCGCGAGTCCCTCGTACCTGCACAAAACAAATAAATCCTCGCAACCAATGCAAATAGGGGTTGTCAATCCCTATAGGGCCACTTACGAGAGTGAGATCTGATAGATATGATAAGATAATATTTTTGGTATTTTTATGATAAAGATGCAAAGTAAAATAAAGGCAAAGTAAATAACTAAGTAGGCGGAGATTAATATGATAAAGATAGACCGGGGGCCATAGGTTTCACTAGTGGCTTTTCTCGAGAGCAAAAGTATTCTACGGTGGGTGAACAAATTACTGTTGAGCAATTGACAGAATTGAGCATAGTTATGAGAATATCTAGGTATGATCATGTATATAGGCATCATGTCCGAGACAAGTAGACCGACTCCTGCCTGCATCTACTACTATTACTCCACTCATCGACCGCTATCCAGCATGCATCTAGAGTATTAAGTTAAAAACACAGTAACGCCTTAAGCAAGATGACATGATGTAGAGGGATAGACTCATGCAATATGAAGAAAACCCCATCTTGTTATCCTCGATGGCAACAATACAATACGTGCCTTGCTTCCCTTACTGTCACCGGGAAAGGACACCGCAATATTGAACCCAAAGCTAAGCACTTCTCCCATTGCAAGAAAGATTAATCTAGTAGGCCAAACCAAACTGATAATTTGAAGAGACTTGCAAAGATAACCAATCATACATAAAAGAATTCAGAGAAGATTCAAATATTATTCATAGATAGACTTGATCATAAACCCACATTCATCGGTCTCAACAAACACACCGCAAAAAGAAGATTACATCGAATAGATCTCCACAAGAGAGGGGGAGAACATTGTTTTGAGATCCAAAAAGAGAGAAGAAGCCATCTAGCTACTAACTATGGACCCGTAGGTCCGAAGTAAACTACTCACACTTCATCGCAGAGGCTATGGTGTTGATGTAGAAGCCCTCCGTGATCGATGCCCCCTTCGGCGGAGCTCCGGAACAGGCCCCAAGATGGGATCTCGTGGATATAGAAAGTTACAACGGTGGAATTAGGGTTTTGGCTCCTGTTCTGATCGTTTGGGGGTACGTGGATATATATAGGAGGAAGAAGTACGTCGGTGGAGCAATAGGGGGCCCACGAGGGTGGAGGGCGCGCCTGGGGGGGGGCAGGCACGCCCCCTACCTCGTGGCCTCCTGTTAGTTGGCTTGACGTAGGGTCCAAGTCTCCTGAGTTGTATTTGGTGAGAAAATCATGTTCCCGAAGGTTTCATTCCGTTTGGACTCCGTTTGATATTCCTTTTCTCCAAAACCCTAAAACAGGCAAAAAACAGCAATTCTGGGCTGGGCCTCCGGTTAATAGGTTAGTCCAAAAATAATATAAAAGTGGATAATAAAGCCCAATAATGTCCAAAACAGTAGATAATATATCATGGAGCAATCAAAAATTATTGATACGTTGGAGACGTATCATGTATACATGTTGGATGCACCAAAGGAGAACAACGGTGATAACAAGGAAGATCCAGTTGAGGATAAACCTTCAGAAATACAATCCAAGCGCCGGCGTCAGCGGCACCGCTCTAAGTCACGCCGCAGTAAAGACAACAACATCGGCACTGGAGAAGATAATACTCCAGAAGGTGCCGAAGACAACGAAGACCCCGTTGAAACAACTAATGAAAAAGATGAACGGGAAGATGGGCAGGTTAGCCTTGGTAAACAGGCCACGCACGAAGACTCAGAGGACGGAAGATCTTCCACTATCTGAGGATGGGTGAGCCTCGGCATCGACGGATTTCCTCGCGCGCCGCGCGGGATTTGGACCATGCCTCCGAAGCATCTTGAAGGGCCTTGGTGAGTTTGGTTACCTTCGCTTTGTTTTCCATTTCTAGGGACTCACACTTGGCGGCAATCTCCTTGAGATTTTGCTCCATCTCAGTCACCCGTTCCTCAAAACAGCGCCGGGCGGCCTGTTCGGCCGTTAAGTCCACATCTGCCTTGTCTGCAACCGCCTGGCTTACCCTTGCCTGCTCCTTGGCTTGAGCAAGCTCGCCCCTAAGGGTCTCCACTATGGCGGCACCATTTGTACAACCATGCACAGTAAAGCTCTTCAACTTCCACAAAAGGACGGAAATAAACAGGCATACAACAAGACGTATCTTATACGTTGCGCCCGGCCGAGCCGCGTGTTAACAAGGATTAGATCCTCATCGACTCGCTCCAGTTTCCATTAAAGCTCTGAAATCTCCGTTGACTGGGCAGTCACCGCTAATCGAGAGGCCTGTTTTGAAATTCAAATAAAATAGCATGTTACCACCTGATAACTGATTATTGATCCTCTGCTCGCTTTTCTTTCAGAAAACCGAATAGAGTCTTAGGGGATACTATCTATATACAGGCATATTTTTCATAAAAAGGTCCAAAACATTACATTGCATACCTTGAAGCCTGCTAGCAAGTTGGAGAAGGCTTCGTTCAGTCCGCTCTTGGCGGAATCTTCTCAGACACCGCACCCAACAGGATGCGGTGCTCGTCTAGGACGGATGCACTTTGAAGAGCGTCCGTCATGGTATTCGGCACCTCCGGATTAGCAGAGGTCGCCACTCCCTTTTCTCCCGCAGGGGGTCGTTCACTAGACTTTGAGGCCATATTGGTCTCCGGAGCAGTCTGCGGCTGGGGGATGGATTGACCGGGGCCCTCGTCGCCGGTCTCCATGAGGACCGTCCTCCCCGGCCCTCCGGCAGCCGAGGTATTACCCTCTGGCACCATTAAATCTCCCCCCGCGTCTCTTCAAGGCTTGGGGAGGGCATATGAGACAACACCTCGGCATCATCTGCCTTAGGCGGCGGGGAGGCTAATGGAGGCGACCCGCTCTCCATCATCTCCGGTGGCAGATCCCCCGAGGACGAAGATAGTGGGTGAAGATTGTGGGCCGGACTAGAAGATAGAATTTAGAGTTATCATCACAGTTTATTGATTGAATAAGTGCAGAAAATTCCAGACCACTTACGAGTCGGCTTGGGGCTTAGTTCAACGCCGGTGCTTCGAGGCAACCTCGTCGTTTGACCCCGGGTCATTAGGGAGGGTAATTTTGTCCCTCTTGGACGCTTCGGCTTCTGGGTCTTCGGAGGCCACTCTCTTTTTACCCTTGTGGGGAGGATCTTCTTCTTCCTCCTCCTCCTCGTCGTCGTTATCACCCTCGTGAGAGGACTGTGCATCAGCATCTCCGGACATTGCGTACGAAGTGCTCTCCTCCCTTTTCTTCTTCCTATCCTTCTTTGCCGGCGCTTGGTATGGCGCCAGGACCAGCATCCTCATTAGAATATGATTGGCTGGGTCTTCAGGGAGCGGATCCGGACACCGGATCTGCTCCGCCTTCTTAATCCAGACCTGTAAGGGGATGGATTACTTAGCACCTCTCCCTTGGGTTGTTGAAGCCTATTGGTGTTCGGAGTTTTTAGAGTTTACCTGAGAGGACGAATGGTTGCAGTCGAGGCCGGTGTCGTCCGAGGACTGATACGTCCATTTTGCATCATGCTTTTATATCGATATTTATTGCATTATGGGCTGTTGTTACACATTATGTCACAATACTTATGCCTATTCTCTATTATTTTACAAGGTTTACATAAAGAGGGAGAATACCGACAGCTGGGATTCTGGGCTCGAAAAGGAGCAAATATTAGAGACCTATTCTGCACAGCTCCAAAAGTCCTGAAACTTCACGGATGATGTTTTCCAAATATATAAAAAATACTCAGTGGAAGAAACTCACTAGGGGGCCACACCCTGCCCACGAGGGTGGGGCGCGCGCTCCCTACCTCGTGGGCCCCCTGGTGGCCCTCCGGTGGCCATCTTCTACTATATGGAGTCTCTCGATGGGAAAAAAATCATAAGCCATCTTCTCGGACGAAACTCCGCCGCCATGAGGCGGAACCTTGGCGGAACCAATCTAGGGCTCTGGCGGAGCTGTTCTGCCGGGGAAACTTCCCTCCCGGAGGGGGAAATCATCACCATCGTCATCACCAACGCTCCTCTCATCGGGAGAGGTTAATCTCCATCTACATATTCATCAGCACCATCTCATCTCAAAACCCTAGTTCATCTCTTGTATCCAATTCTTGTCTCCAAGTCCGGGATTGGTGCTAGTAGGTTGCTAGTTGTGTTAATTACCCCTTGTAGTTGATGCTAGTTGGTTTAATTGGTGGAAGATCATATGTTCAGATCCTATATGCATATTAATACCCCTCTGATTATGAACATGTTTATGCTTTGTGAGTAGTTACTTTTGTTCCTGAGGACATGGGAGAAGTCTTGCTACTAGTAGTCATGTGAATTTGGTATTCGTTCGATATTTTGATGAGATGTTTGTTGTCTCTCCTCTAGTGGTGTTATGTGAACATCGACTACATGAAACTTCACCATTATTTGGGCCTAGAGGAAGGCATTGGGGAGTAATAAATAGATGATGGGTTGCTAGAGTGACAGAAGCTTAAACCCTAGTTTATGCGTTGCTTCGTAAGGGGCTGATTTGGATCCATATGTTTCATGCTATGGTTAGGTTTACCTTAATACTTTTGTTGTATTTGCGGATGCTTGCAATAGAGGTTAATCATAAGTGTGATGCTTGTCCAAGTAAGGGAAGCACCCAAGCACCGGTCCACCCACATACGAAATTATCAAAGTATCGAACGCGAATCATATGAACATGATGAAAACTAGCTTGACGATATTCCCATGTGTCCTCGGGAGCGCTTTACATCATATAAGAGTTTGTCCAGGCTTGTCCTTTGCTACAAAAGGATTGGGCCACCTTGCTGCACTTTATTTACTTTTGTTACTTGTTGCTCGTTACAAATTATCCTATCACGAAACTATCTGTTACCACTTATTTTAGTACTTGCAGAGAATACCCTGCTGGAAACCGCTTATCATTTCCTTCTGCTCCTTGTTGGGTTCGACACTCTTACTTATCAAAAGGACTACGATAGATCCCCTATACTTGTGGGTCATCAAGACTCTTTTCTGGCGCCATTGCCAGGGAGTGAAGCGCCTTTGGTAGGTGGAATTTGGTAAGGAAAAATTTATATAGTGTGCTGAAATTTACTGTCACTTATTACTATAGAAAGTAATCCTCTGAGGGGCTTGTTCGGGGTATCTTCACCCCGACCAGTAGAGCAAAGAGTTGCTCCTCAACCTATTGAACCTACTGAAAATGAAAATGAAAATGAAAATACTTGCTTTGAAGTTCCTGCAGGTATGATAGAAAAACTGCTAGCTAATCCTTTTTTAGGAGATGGAACAAAACATCCCGATGAACATCTGATATATGTGGATGAAGTTTGTGGATTATTTAAGCTTGCAGGTGTACCCGAAGATGTTGTTAAGAAGAAGGTTTTCCCCTTATCTTTGAGGGGAGATGCATCGACATGGTATAGGCTATGTGATGATATGAGGTCTTGGAATTACAAACGATTGAAATTGGAATTTCATCAGAAGTTTTATCTTATGCATCTTGTTCATCGTGACCGCAATTATATATATAATTTTGGCCTCGTGAAGGAGAAAGCATCGCTCAAGCTTGGGGGAGGCTTTAATCAATGTTATATTCATGCCCCAATCATGAGCTCTCAAGAGAAATGATTATTCAAAATTTTATGCTCGGCTTTCTGGTAACAATTGCACTATGCTTGATACTTCTTTGTGTTGGCTCTTTTATGATGAAGACTATTGAATTCAAATGGAATATATTGGAAAGAATTAAACGCAACTCCGAAGATTGGGACCTCAACAATGGTAAGGAGTCAGGTATGACACCTAGTTTTGATTGTGTTAAATCTTTTATGGATACCGATATTTTTCGTAATTTTAGCACTAAATATGGACTTGACTCTGAGATAGTAGCTTCTTTCTGTGAATCTTTTGCTACTTATGTTGATCTCCCCAAGGAGAAGTGGTTTAAATATCATCCTCCCATAGAAGTAAAAGTAGCTGCACCTATTAAAGTTGAAGAAAAGACTATTACTTATAATGATCCTATTTTTCCTACTTCTTATGTTGAGAAACCACCTTTCGCTGTTAGGATAAAGGATCATGCTGAAGCTTCAACTATAGTCCGTAAAACCAATACTAAAACATATACACCTCCTGAGAAAGTTAAAGTTGAACCTAATATTGCTATTGTTAAAGATCTCTTCTCTGATAATATTGATGGGCATGTTATTTGTTTCTATAATGAAACTGCTAGAATTGCTAAACCCCGTGATGAAGATAAACCTAGACCCGTGGTAGGCATGCCTGTTATTTCTGTTAAAATAGGAGATCATTGTTATCATGGCTTATGTGATATGGGTGCTAGTGCTAGTGCAATACCTTATTCCTTATACCAAGAAGTTATGCATGATATTGCACCTGCTGAAATAGAAGATATTGATGTCATAATTAAACTTGCCAATAGAGATACTATTTCACCAATGGGAATTGTTAGAGATGTTGAAGTCTTGTGTGGGAAAACTAAATATCCTGCTGATTTTCTTGTTCTTGGTTCCCCACAAGATAGCTTTTGTCCCATTATATTTGGCAAACCCTTCTTAAACACTGTTAATGCTACCATAGATTGCAAAGGAGATGTTGTTACTGTCGGTTTAGATGATATGACTCATGAATTTAATTTCTCTAAATTTAGTAGGCAACACCGTGAAGAAGAATTACCTAGTAAGGATGAAATTATTGGTCTTGCTTCTATTGCCATACCTCCTAGTGATCCTTTAGAACAATATTTGCTAGACCATGAAAATGATATATTTACGAATGAAAGAAGGGAATTAGATGAAGTATTCTTTAAACAGGAACCTATTCTGAAAAATAATTTACCTGTTGAAATCCTAGGGGATCCTCCTCCACCCAAGGGTGATCCCGTGTTTGAGCTTAAACCGTTACCTGATACTCTTAAATATGCTTATCTTGATGAGAAAAAGATATATCCTATTATTATTACTTCTAACCTTTCAGAGCATGAAGAAGAGAGATTATTGAAAACTCTAAAAGAAGCACCATGCTGCTATTGGGTATACTCTAGATGATCTTAAGGGCATTAGTCCCACTCTATGTCAACATAAAATTAATTTGGAAGAAGATGCTAAACCAGTTCGTGATCATCAACGCCGGCTAAATCCTAAAATGAAAGAAGTGGTAAGAAAGGAGATACTAAAGCTCCTTGAGGCAGGTATAATTTATCCCGTTGCTGATAGTCAGTGGGTGAGCCCTGTCCATTGTGTCTCGAAGAAGGGAGGTATTACCGTTGTTCCTAATGATAAAGATGAATTGATTCCTCAAAGAATTATTACAGGTTATAGGATGGTAATTGATTTCCGCAAATTAAATAAGGCTACTAAAAAGGATCATTACCCCTTACCTTTTATCGATCAAATGCTAGAAAGATTATCCAAGCATACACATTTTTGCTTTCTAGATGGTTATTCTGGTTTCTCTCAAATACCTGTGTCAGCCAAAGATCAATCAAAGACTACTTTTACATGCCCTTTTGGTAATTTTTCTTATAGACGTATGCCTTTTGGTTTATGTAATGCACCTGCTACCTTTCAAAGATGCATGATGGCTATATTCTCTGACTTTTGTGAAAATATTTGTGAGGTTTTCATGGACGAATTTTCCGTCTATGGATCCTCTTTTGATGATTGCTTGAGCAACCTTGATCGAGTTTTGCAGATATGTGAAGAAACTAATCTTGTCTTGAATTGGGAAAAGTGCCACTTTATGGTTAATGAAGGTATTGTCTTGGGGCATAAAGTTTCTGAAAGAGGTATCGAAGTTGATAAAGCCAAGGTTGATGCTATTGAAAAGATGCCATGTCCCAAGGACATCAAAGGTATAAGAACTTTCCTTGGTCATGCCAGATTTTATAGGAGGTTCATTAAGGACTTCTCAATTTTTTCGGCCTCTGACTAATTTATTACAAAAAGATATACCATTTGTTTTTGATGATGATTGTGTAGAAGCATTTGAAATACTTAAGAAAGCATTGATCTCTGCACCTATTGTCTAGCCACCTGATTGGAATTTACCCTTTGAAATTATGTGTGATGCTAGTGATTATGCTGTAGGTGCTGTTCTAGGACAAAGAGTTGATAAGAAACTAAATGTTATTCAATATGCTAGTAAAACCTTAGACAATGCTCAAAGAAACTATGCTACTACTGAAAAAGAATTCTTAGCAGTTGTATTTGCTTGTGATAAGTTCAGACCTTATATTGTTGATTCTAAAGTAATTATTCACACTGATCATGCTGCTATTAAATATCTCATGGAAAAGAGAGATGCTAAACCTAGACTTATTAGATGGGTTCTCTTGCTACAAGAATTTGATTTGCATATTGTTGGTAGAAAAGGAGCTGAGAACCCCATTGTAGACAACTTGTCTAGGTTAGAAAATGTGCTTGATGACCCACTACCTATTGATGATAGCTTTCCTGATGAGCAATTAAATGTCATAAATGCTTCTCATACTGCTCCATGGTATGCTGATTATGCTAATTACATTGTTGCTAAGTTTATACCACCTAGTTTCACATACCAGCAAAAGAAAAAGTTCTTCTATGATTTGAGGCATTACTTTTGGGATGACCCACATCTTTATAAAGAAGGAGTAGATGGTGTTATTATACGTTTTTTACCTCAGCATGAACATGAATAGATCTACACAAGTGTCACTCCGAAGCTTATGGAGGACACCATGCTGGAGATAGAACTGCACATAAGGTACTGCAATCTGGTTTTTATTGGCTTACTCTCTTCAAGGATGCCCGTAAGTTTGTCTTGTCTTGTGATGAATGTCAAAGAATTGGTAATATTAGTAGACGTCAAGAAATGCCTATGAATTGTTCACTTGTTATTGAACCATTTGATGTTTGGGGCTTTGACTATATGGGACCTTTCCCTTCCTCTAATGGTTATACACATATTTTAGTTGCTGTTGATTACGTTACTAAGTGGGTAGAAGCTATTCCAACTAGTAGTGCTGATGATAACACTTCTATTAAAATGCTTAAAGAAGTCATTTTTCCAAGATTTGGGGTCCCTAGATATTTAATGACTGATGGTGGTTCACATTTTATTCATGGTGCTTTCTGTAAAATGCTTGCTAAATGTGATGTTAATCATAGAATTGCTTCTCCTTATCACCCTTAGTCTAGTGGTCAAGTAGAATTGAGTAATAGAGAACTCAAATTAATTTTGCAAAAGACTGTTAATACGTCTAGAAAGAATTGGTCCAAGAAACTTGATGATGCATTATGGGCCTATAGAACTGCATATAAAAATTCTGTGGGTATGTCTCCGTATAAAATGGTCTATGGAAAAGCATGTCACTTACCTCTCGAACTAGAACACAAGGCTTATTGGGCTATTAAAGAACTTAATTATGATTTTAAACTTGCCGGTGACAAGAGGTTATTTGATATTAGCTGACTTGATGAATGGAGAACCCAAGCCTATGAAAATGCCAAGTTGTTTAAAGAAAAAGTTAAAAGATGGCATGACAAAAGAATACAAAAGCGTGAGTTTAATGTAGGTGATTATGTATTGCTATACAACTCTCGTTTAAGATTTTTTGCAGGAAAACTTCTCTCTAAATGGGAAGGTCCTTACGTTATCGAGGAGGTCTACCATTCCGGTGCCATAAAAATTAACAACTTCGAAGGCACAAATCCGAAGGTGGTGAACGGTCAAAGAATCAAACACTATATCTCAGGTAATCCCATAAATGTTGAAACCAATATTATTGAAACCGTAACCCCGGAGGAATACATAAAGGACACTTTCCGGAACATTTCAGACTCCGAAAAGGAATAGGTGTCTGGTACGGTAAGTGTTGGGGATATTACTGTTGGGCGTAAACCGGCCTATCTGGGCCGGGTTAACTTCGTCAGTGGTTAAGTATGTTAAATCCCAAGAAGGCAGATGAGGGCTCAAGGCCCATGGTCGGTTCAAGGCCTGTAGCCGTAAACCAACGTTGGTAGTTAACTTGTATTGTAAGTTAGGAATAAGTAGAGACCAAACCGGACACATCTATGAGCCGGTATTGGGACTCTATGAACCGATGGGCGTCACCCGTGTATATAAGGGGATGACCCGGCGGCGGTTCAAGAACAATAGACAACAACTCAAGACATAGGCGAAGCTTGTTTGCTCCCTAGTCATCGAAACCCCATCAATTCCATCACAACTAGACATAGGCTTTTACCTTCATTGAAGGGGCCGAACTAGTATAAACTCTCTTGCGTCCTTGTGTCCGCTTTAACCCCTTCAAGCTAACCCATCGCGATAGCTCCACGACTAAGTCCTTTCTCTAGGACATCTGCCGTGACAAAACAACGACAGTTGGCGCCCACCGTGGGGCTATCGCATGATGGTTTCCGGTTCTTGGAGGGCCGCTTTGAAGGACTCGAGGGCTACGCTGTAGGCCGGATGACTAAGAGTCGTCGCGGCAAGCTCTACATCGACGACGCAGGCTGGGGCCCCGAGGCCGGCTCAATTGAGTACGGGTACCGGGTCCCCTTTGGTAGCATTCACGTTTTCATTGGCAAGATCGGTGAACCGGGCCCTGAGCCGGACATCTGCACCGACCTCGTCGAGACGGCTCAGCGTGCGCAATCCGCCCAGGTTAAACCGGCCATGAAGCGTGCCTTCGTGGGAGTCATCCGTGGAGGAAGTTATGAGGACGGATCGGAGTTTCGCGGGGCGACTGTCGTTTGTTCCGGTGACGAATCTTCGACCGGAGAAACTGAATCTCTTTATCAGCTACAAGATGGCCGGATTGGGAGCTGTTCCGATGGCGACAGTATTCCGGACCCCTCTGATCTTCCCAACCGGGTTGGAATATTCATGACCGGAACACAAGCAGCGCTTCATTCTTCGACATCCGCGGCAACGATCTCTGGTTCAGCAGCGGCGACGGCTGCTGGGGCAGGAGGCCCTGTGCGCCCGCCGGCTCAGGTTCTATCAGAACTATTTGATGCGTTGGCTGTGCTTATGGCAGAAGTTAATCCGCCAGATCAGGACGTTCGCAACACGGAGATTGCAAGGGTAAAGGAACAGATCACCCAGGCCAAGGCGGATCTGGCGGCTGAGGACACCAGGATGACCGCAAATCGGGCCGCTTTAGACGCACAGGCCTACATGCTTATGTTGGACCAGAGCGCGTCGCATGAAGTCATGAGGAGGAAGCACCGATCCCGCTTACCTTCGGTTTTCGAGGCCAGAGACCTTTTCAACACTCCAGGACCAAGAGCCGTCAATCCACCGGAGGGGAACCGGGCAGAAGCCCCTGGGACCAGTGCACCGGTTCAGCCTCGTTAGATGGACCCGCCTCGTCAGAACACCGTTATACCTCAGGATGCTTCAACACCTCCGAGGTCACCACTCCAACCCAATGGACAATCTTGTTGCCGCTGCTGCACGGCTGGAGGCCATTCCAATTGAAGGTGACTCGCCATAGGCAGTAGAGACACGACGGGTCAAGGAACTTCTGAGGACAGCTTTGGCCCAACAGGAAGCGTACTCGTACAGCCGCGACCGGATCCACTCGACCCCCCGTCCAAGCCGGAGCTATAGCAGACATATGGATGAACCAGCAGTGTCGAGTAATGAACGACGTGGAGCACCCCGTGGCAACAACCCAACGGGTGGTGCTGATGACGCTCAGGAAGCGGTGAACCGGGCCCGAGCGCGCAGGGAGGCCGAGTTAGCCGCACAGCATCAGGCTCGGCAGCTCACGCCGGTTCGTCCAACCATCTCGATCGAACCTGGTGTTACTTCTAGTTCTTTGGGGGTGCCGTGCCTTATCCCCGCTCTACGCAACGTGCGCCTGCCCAAGGATTTCAAAGGCCCGCGCAAGGTACCGAATTACACGGCGGATCAACCTCCAGAGACATGGGTGGAGAGCTGTGAGATGGCCATGGAGATGCTTGATGTGGATGACATGGCGTGTGCAAAATACTTCACCATGATGCTTGAAGGAATGGCCCGTACTTGGTTAAAAAGCTTGCCAGCTAATTCTATCAGTTCATGGGCCCAATTACGAGCCCGGTTTATCAACAATTTCAAGGATACCTGTAAACAGCCTATGTCGATAGTGGACTTAGCTGCATGCATCCAGGAGGAAGGAGAATCAACGACTCATTGGGTGCGCCGGGTTTCACAAGTGTTGCACTCCTCAGACCGCATCAACGCTGACACCGCAGTATTAACCCTAGAAGGCAACTGCCGGTTTGGGCCCCTGAAGTTGAAATTGGGACGGATGAAGCGTCATTGCACCGACATGGGGACCCTCATGACCGCTTTGGTGAAATATGCCGATTCTGATAGTACCAAGGATCCCGAATCTGATGATGACAAGACAGGGAAAGGGAAGAAGAACAGCAGCTCCAAAGGTCAGCAGCATCACTGGGTAGGCAATGGCGGAGGAGGCAAGCGTAAAGCGGATGGTAACATGGACTTTGTGGCTAATACCAACGCACAGGAAAATGGCCAGCGACGCAAGGTTAGGCCAAAAAATCGTAATGGAGCACCCAAACCTAACCCAAACCGCCTAAACTATCTGCTAAGCCAGCCCTGTCCAAGACATGGGACGAAGGAGGAGCCAGCAAACCACCTTTGGAAGGATTGCTTTATTATGCAGGAGTTCAAGAATTCTAATAATTTCCGGTATGATCACGAATCTGGCGGTGGCTTAGGGTCCGGGCCGGGTTACGGTGGAGGAAGTTCCGGTTCAGGATTTAATGGTAATCCGGGCGGGCATAATGGTCAAAATAGTCAGAACAACCAGGGTGGTTACAACCAACAGCAGCAACAGTCAGGTTACCAGTGCAACCCAAAGCAGTTGAGTAGTGGGCAGTACCATGTCTTTACCACTAGCTTGGACAAGCGAGACCGGAAGGTTCAGAGGCGGGCAGTCAACTCTGTTGAACCGGCCATACCCTATTATCTACGTTGGTCTGAACAGCCAATCATATGGAGCAGAGAGGATCACCCACCCCAGGTCGATAATCCGGGTCAGTTGGCTCTGGTGGTGGCGCCTCAGGTGGGAGGTTATAAGTTCACCAAGGTGCTCATGGATGGAGGGAGCAGCATTAACATCCTGTACTATGAGACCTTCCGTCGTATGGGACTAACAGATAAGAATCTCAAACCGTCTAATACAGTATTCCACGGTGTAGTGCCTGGCAGATCAGCATATCCCGTTGGTAAGATAGCTCTCGAAGTGGCCTTTGGGGATGATCATGATTCCAGGTCGGAGACGTTGACGTTTGAAGTGGTGAAAATCCAAAGTCCATATCATGCCTTGTTTGGGTGACCGACATACGCCAAGTTTATGGCTCGGCCCTGTTATGTGTATTTGCAGCTCAAGATGCCGGGTCACAAGGGGACAATAACGGTTCAAGGAAGCCGCAAAATCGCTTTGGAATGCGAGGAAGGAGATGCGGCTTATGCAGAGTCGGTTTGTGCCACCGAGGAGTTGAAGTACTATAAAGACAATGTTGATCCGGCGGACATGACTCCGTTGAAGAAGCCAACTACGGAGCATGATCCGGCCCTGAAGTTCAAATCGGCAGCAGAAACTAAGCTTGTTGACTTCGTACCTGGCGATTCGTCCAAGCAGTTCAGCATCAGTGCCAACTTGGATCCGAAATAGGAAAGCGCGCTCATCGAGTTCATCTGTGAGAATGGGGACATTTTTGCATGGAAGCCCTCTGACATGCCAGGTGTACCGAGGCAACTCTCTAAGCACACACTTAATGTGGATCCTAAATATAAACCGGTGAAACAGTTCCTCCGCCGGTTTAACAAAGAAAGACGCAAGGCAATTGGAGAAGAGGTAGCCAGGCTCTTAGCAGCTGGCTTTATTGTTGAAGTTTTTCACCCCGAGTGGCTTGCCAATCCGGTGCTGGTCCTCAAGAAAAATGGCACCTGGCCCATGTGTGTGGATTACACAGATCTTAATAAAGCTTGTCCAGCAGATCCTTTTGCCCTCCCCCGTATTGATCAAATTATTGATGCTACGGCGGGTTGTGAGCGTTTAAGTTTTTTGGATGCGTATTATGGCTATCATCAGATCAAAATGGCAGTTAAGGACCAGGAGAAGACAACATTTATAACTCCCTTTGGAGCCTTCTGCTATGTGTCTATGCCCTTCGGGCTCAAGAGTGCCCAGGCAACTTACCAACGGTGTGTACAAAATTGTCTTCACAAGCAGATTGGCCGTAATGTACATGCTTACGTGGATGATATCGTGGTTAAATCCAGGGAGAAGGAGACTCTGATTGATGATTTGAAGGAAACCTTTGATAACCTGAGAACATACAAGATGATGCTTAATCCGGACAAGTGTGTCTTTGGTGTACCGACGGACAAGCTATTGGGTTTTCTAGTGTCCAACAGGGGAATTGAGGCTAATCCGGAGAAGATCACGGCTATCACCTCCCTGGCTAAACCGAAGTGTATCAACGATGTTCAACGCCTGGCAGGCCGGATTGCTGCGCTAAGCCGGTTTATCAGTCGCCTGGGTGAGAAGGCAATCCCTTTGTATCAGATGTTGAAAAAGACGGATCAGTTTGTCTGGAGTTCTGCTGCTCATGAAGCATTTGAGGACTTAAAGCGGCAATTGGCCAATCCGCCTGTGCTCGCCGCTCCCGTTGATAAGGAGCCATTACTGCTATATGTTGCTGCTAATGTTCGGGCGGTCAGCGTAGCTATTGTGGTGGAGCGAAAGGAGGCAGGTAAGGAGCATCCGGTTCAACGTCCGGTCTATTATATCAGCGAGGTGCTCATTGAGTCCAAGCAAAGGTATCCGCATTGGCTGAAGCTGGTGTATGGAGTTTTTATGGCAAGCCGGAAGCTTAAACAATATTTCCAAGGGCACTCAATTACGGTGGTCAGTTCTGCTCCTTTGGGAGATATCATCCAGAACCGGGAAGCAACTGGCCGGATTGCAAAGTGGGCCATAGAGCTGGGGCCGTATGGTTTGAAGTATGTGCCTCGGACAACGGTTAAGTCTCAAGCACTTGTTGATTTCATCAATGATTGGACGAAAATGCAAGCACCTGAAGAAAAGCCGGATAATACATATTGGACCATCCATTTTGATGGATCCAGGCAGCTGGAAGGCTCGGGGGCTGGAGTCGTATTAACTTCCCCACGAGGTGATAAGTTTTGTTATGTTCTCCGTTTAATGTTCCCTTGTACTAACAATGCAGCTGAGTATGAAGCCTTGATCCATGGTCTCCGGATAGCTAAGGAGATGAATCTAAGTCGAGTTAAGTGCTTCGGTGACTCGGACCTTGTGGCTCAGCAAGTGTCTGGTACTTGGGACTCCAAGGACCCACTCATGGCAGCATATCGTCGTGAGGTGGATACTGTCGTAGGTTATTTCAAAGGCTATCAGGTGGACCACGTGGACCGGCGGAAAAATGAAGCAGCAGACGCTTTAAGCCGGCTGGGCTCTCAGCGCAAACCGGTCCCACCCAATGTTTTTCTGGATGTGCTGCACAACCCGTCGGTCAAGATCCCTGGTGAAGAGGATTTGGCTATTCCTGATCCGGAGGCTCAATTGGTGGCAGTTCTTCATGTTATTCTGGATTGGACGCTTCCTTACCTGGCGTACAAGAACCGGGGCGAGTTGCCAGAGGATGAGATTCTGGCCCGGCAGGTAATCCTGCGATCCAAGTCCATGGCTATCATCAACGGCGAGTTGCATCATTGCAGTGTATCAGGAGCTTTTCAACGTTGCGTGTCTCCTGAAGAAGGCCGTGAAATTTTGCGTGAGATCACGAAGGGGATTGTGGTCACCACGTCAGTTCAAACTCTCTGGTGGCTAAAGCGTTTCGCCATGGCTTCTATTGGTTAACTGCTCATGCTGATGCGGAGGATCTGGTCAGACGATGTGATGGTTGCCAAAGGTTTTCAAGACGTGCTCATGTACCGGCTCAAGAATTGAGAATGATTCCAATTACTTGGCCGTTTGCGACTTGGGGGCTGGATATGGTTGGGCCTTTCAAAAGGTCCAAAGATAAGAAGACCCACCTCCTGGTGGCGGTTGACAAGTTTACAAAGTGGGTGGAGGCAGAACCTGTTAGCAAGTGTGATGCGGTCACGGCGGTTCAGTTCATCAAAAAGGTGATTTTCCGGTTTGGCTTTCCGCACAGTATTATCATAGATAATGGTACCAATTTGTCCAAAGGTGCTATGAAGGAGTTCTGCGAACGGGAGCACATCCGGCTTGACGTTTCATCAGTGGCACATCCACATTCCAATGGTCAAGCAGAAAGAGCTAATCAAGAGATCTCGAGAGGCATCAAGCCCGGGCTCATGGTTCCTTTGCAGAGAACGCCGGGTTGTTGGGTAGAAGAATTACCATCTGTGTTATGGAGCATCAATACAACACCCAACAGATCAACAGGATACACACCATTCTTCATGGTTTATGGAGCGGAGGCGGTTCTCCCCAGTGATATCCGTCATGATTCACCTCGTGTCACGGCTAATATTGAAGCGGACAACGAGACAGCACGGCAAGATGCTTTGGACCGGTTGGATGAAGAGCGTGACATCGCAGCCGCCCGATCAGCGATTTACCAACAGGATCTTCGTCGTTATCACAGTCGCCGGGTCAGAACCAGAACCTTTCAGGAAGGAGATTTGGTGCTTCGGCTCATCCAAGATCAGACTAATATGCATAAGCTATCCTCACCTTGGGAGGGGCCTTTCGTGGTCAGCAAGAATCTGCACAACAGGTCGTACTATCTGATCGATATTCGAGAGCGTAAGGACTCACGTACATCAGAGGAGGAGACTAACATGCCGTGGAATATAGCTCATCTTCGGCCTTACTATACCTGAGCCATTGGCTATACTTATGTACATATTACGACAATGTATATATTATGATTAAATATAATAAACCGGAGCCTCAGCTAAAGCGGGGTATCTGTTCTTTTACATCATGTGAGGTTACACGGAGTTGCTCTATACGGCCTCCGGTTTACCCCTTGAGTTCGCTTTGCTAAAAGCATCGTGTTATATCACTTGGAGGATTGGTCGTGTCCGAACCAATACCATGCCTCTTGATAGGCGAGAGCCACTAGATCACTTGGGGACTTGGTCATGTCTGAACCAATCATGCCTCTTGATCGGCCTAAGGCCACAGAATCACTTGGGGGCTTGGTCAAACCCGAACCATGACCACGCCATTTGGTCGGCATAAATGCCACGGAATCACTTGGGGACCTGGCTGACTCGAACCATAGTTACACCTAACGGGAGCTTGGTCGTGTGGCAAACGTTTTTGTCGTTGCTTTTGCTTCACACTTTTCTTTGAAGGTTTTTTTGCTTTTCATTGTGTTTTTTAAACCAACAAAGTTTTTTAACCAATCAATTGACGGAACACAGTTCACGTCAATCCGGAGACTATTTGCCCGGTTTGATCCTTGTTGTTAACATCCTCTTATGGAGTAACACGGTGTTTATCACAACCCGGCACGGTTTTATTATAAACCGGCACAATATGGAAGGAGTTATCAGTACTCAAGATTTGGGTTATCACCCTTACTACAAAAGTTGGTAAAACCAACGATGTGATTCAATATCACAGGTATGATATATTTCATATTTGATTATTCTTAAGTGCAGCCTTGGTTATAAACCCGGGTTATATGTTGGATATTATGACCCGTCCGGCGGTAAACCGCCAGGACACTTTAAACTTGTTGTATGCAGAAACAGGTTTGTTAAACCAGCCTGGCTTTGGACAACAAGTCGCCAGTATATATTTGGATTGCGCCATTGGAATCATGCGCTTATAAATCATTGGGTTATATTATTCAAATAGCCAAACTTGGCTGAAATTTCATTATGATGTTGAATGAATAAGGTTTTCATACCGGATTATATTATATCGCGCAATGTCTACTCTTTTATCAAAGGATATGATTTATTCTACAATGGAAGGAATAGTCCCGAGTCGCTGCAGGCTTACAACCCGGCACTTGGGGGCTACATTGTTCAAATTGAGATTACATGCAAGTCTCATGTCGCTGCAAGCATGCACCATGACACTTGGGGGCTAATGCAAAGTCATTTTTACTAGTCTTATTGAAGACCCGACTCATCATATTATAATGAGCCGGCCCTTGGAGGCTACCAATTGCTCCTGTCAACAATTCAAGCGTCATATATATATATATATACAGGAGCTCTTATCTCCTCCAACAGTGTGGGTTTGCAAAATTCCTCTTCAAGGTTGGCCAAGCCAACTTCACACTCAACGATGGCAGAAAGTGTTTTGGAAAGTTCATTACCACAGGAAGAACAAGTTATGCACGAAGGCATATCAACATCAAAGGTATCAGCTAGCCTATTACAAGGCAACATGGTGCCCATAATAATATAATTGTTTGTCACAAAGGAGAGTCAGTTTTAAACCGGCTTCCAGTTTAAGCTTGGCCACCAGCCTGGCCTGACGGTTGTGGGTCATCCTGCGCCGCTTCAGCTTCCGTTTCTCTACCCAGTGGCTGGAAATCCATAGTTGTCTAGTCGATTCCCATTAATGCTTGAAAAACAGCTTCATCATGGATCAGCAATGACGGGTCAATATCGGGAGCGTAAGTATGCTTATGGATTGGAGGGATCAGATTTTCCAATTCATGGATTGGTGCAGCTACGCTTGTACTGACTGTCATATTGGGCTTGATAATGAGACAAATCTACTTCCTCAGCCAGTTGACAAGCTAGCGGACGTACCTCCCGGTTTATTGCTCGCAAATCCGCTTCACCAAATTCTGACCCGTCTTCCTTCAAGCTGGGATAGCCCTGAGCTGCTTCAATAGGATCAAAATCCGGCACCCAGGCTTTTGCCTGGATTAAGGCATTGATTGCACCGGTTCGAGCAGCAGATTTCTTCAGCTCTTCAACCCGGGCAGGAAGCACTGACAGTTTCATCAAAGTATCTTGAATCAAAGTGGGCGCCAGTTTGTTATGAGACGCGGTACAGATGATCCGCTGGGCACCAGTATACAATTGTTCAACCAATGTATAGGCGGCTTTCAATTTGTTCCGCACATCTGACCCCAAGTGACCAATGCGTGTCCTTGAAATACCATAAAGGGTTAATAAACCGGCGACTCTGTAAGAAGGCAGAGCCAATTCAGAAGGCAAGCTGGCTTACCAAAGATAGCAGTGGTCATGGCATGAACGTGCCGCTTTATGCTGGTCAGTTCATCCGTCACTGGTTTTAGTGCAGCCTCGGCATCCTCCGCTCGTTTGATCAAAGCGGACTTTTCAGTGGCCCAATCCGCCCATTTCTTCTTGAAGTTCTCCTTAAGTTGTTCCATGGCGCTTAAAGCACTGGCCAATTCTTCTTTTGCTTTGGAGGTTTCAGCCTGTTGGGTTTTCAGGTTTTCTTGAAGATCGATGACTTGGTTTTCTTTTGTCTTCAGCTCCGCCTGCATGCATACAGATATATGTTTCAACAAATCGGTTGAAGGATTCAAGTACCAACCACATAACAAGTTATGCTCTTAGCACTTGGGGGCTAACGCATATTCGATCTTCATCTTTCAATTGTTTACAAAGTCCCAAGATCAATACAAGTATTCAACTTGGCACTTGGGGGCTAATGGCTATTTGATCATATATATTCTGATGCGGCAGTTTCAATTACTTAAAGTACCAGTTTAACTACGCTAAGTTGAACCGGCCCTTGGGGGCTACATCAGCAAATTTCAACGCATCAAGATTTATATTATTAAGTCCCGGTTTGAAAGAATATAACAAACCGACCCTTGGGGGCTAGGAGAGTCAGCAAGAATAGAAGCATACAAGTAGGAAGGAGCATATGGAAGTTACCTCATATTTCTCTTTCATCATATTAATCAGACCGGCTTCATAGTCGCGACTGGTATACAACCGGTTCAGATAGCCGGAATGGATATCTTGGGCGTTCAGAGCTGCATAAGTCGTCAGATCAGAGTTCCACTTGCCTTTTCCAAAGGCAGCAAACTCTTCCTTGGCAGAATGTTTGGATAAAGCGACAGGATTGCTTGGCTCAGTATGGCCAGTGCCAGTAATGACAACCTCATCATCCTGGGTACTGCCGGTTTGCACTGGGGCTGTTGGCTTGTTAGTAGGTTTTGCTGGACCGGTGGAACTTTCAATCCGGATGGAACCTGTGGGCTGATTGATAGGACCTAAGGCGTCAGTAGATCTCTCATCAGCAATAAGATCATCGTCCTGCTGCGGTGGATCGTTGGGTATATCCTCAGGAATAGCCGCTTCAAGATTGGGTGTCTTGCCTGGTTCAAGAATGGCATCTTCTTCGGCCGCTTTGTCCAGGCGGGCCTTCTTGCTTGGCCTAGGTTTGGCCCTGAGAAGAATAGCAAAATCAAATACAGCATATGTTCTAAGGCAATTGTCGGGTGGTAGGTGCGACATATGCCAACGGGTGGCTTATCTTTGTGGGAACCAGTAAGACGTCGCCGGTGCCTGGAAGCGGGATGAGGCGAAGACGTGCACGCCGGCGGATCTTACCCAGCTTCGGGGCTCTCCAAGGAGATAACACCCCTACTGCTGCTCTGCGGGGTCTCCGCATGCTCACTCGATGAATCAAGTAGCTACACAACGCTCCTTGAGCTGTTTTTGGGGGGGAGGAGGAAGAAAGGGCACGGCTAGCCTGCTTCTTCTCCTTGTATGGTGTCTAGAACTAGCAGGGGGTCGAACCCTTTGCATGGGTGCTCCGGGGGGTTTATATAGGCCTACCCCCCGGGGGTACAATGGTAATCCGGCTGGGCGCGGGGCCCAGCCGTCTGTGACTGTGCTCGCCGGCTCCTGCGCCGGCTGCTGGGGCCCGCCGACTGGTGGGTCCCGCCGGCTGCCAGTTCCTTGGTCAGCAAGCGGGCCCCAATGCCCCGGGCCTGGTCAGCGGCTGGTCACTATGGCTTCATCTTGCTGACGCGAGCTTCATCGTGGTAAGCGCGGTTATAGTGCCGCCGCCTGTCGGACGATCGCTGTAGCCTTACCGCGTCTTGTCTCCTTAATGGGGCGTCTCCTTCGAGGGAGGCGGCGAGCCGGCTGCGGGGAGCCTGCTCCGTCTTGGGCCGGCTGGTTGGAAGCGTGGCCGCCTTCGGCCGTCTCTCTGCGCAAAGGGGCCCACCGCCTGTGGGTCGCGCTGGCGGCCCGTCGTGGGCGAGGCCAGGGTCAACATGGCAACAGTGCTGCGCCGGACGGGTCATGCCTACCCCGTACGGCGCACTGTCCCAGGCGTGCCCCGGGATTCGAGGGTGGCAGGCTCTTCTGTAGCCACGCCCCGTCGTACCGCCGTTAGGTGGGTGCAAACTTTGTGGGTACGGTCTTGACTGCTTTGCGGGGAGCCGGCTCGAAGGAGTCGGCCTTCTCACAGCCGGCGTCTTGGAGTCGGCCCTCTCATGATGGTTAAAGTTGGACCGGCTTCCGAAAGCCGGCCTAGATCGCAGCCGGCTAGGGGAAGGCGGCCCTATGTCTTGGATTCTTGAGAGTCGGGCTGGCTCGTAGTTTTTGCAGAAGTGCCAGGGGAAGCCGGCTAGGCTACCCATGGCTATCTACTCCGACAGTAGTCCCCGAAGCTGATCGAGCTCCGAGGTGAACAAGGGGACGAGAAGCTTGGTCAGCTTCCTATCCTGAAGAGCCGGCTTCGCGGGCGTACGCCGACTTCAGATAACCCAGCGTAGGCGGGAGGAGAGGGGGCCCGCATGCTGACCACGGGCCCTCTCGCGGCCACGTGGCGGCAGGATCCTGCGAGCGCACGCGCGCGATGGGACGCCGCCGCAGGCCCGGGCCCGCCACTCGCGAGCCTCGGTCCGGGCGCGAATCTCCCGTGGCCCACAGGGCCGCTCTCCTTCTCAAGGCAGTTTTCGTCTCGCCAATACGGATCGGTAATCGCGGGGCGTGGGAAGTGGGCACGATCGACCCCCACGCTTCCCCACGCCACGCCTCCTCGGCTCCGCCACGTGAGCCTATAAGTAGGGGGAGGAGGGGGAGCGACAGAGGTTCGCGCGCTCCCTCCCACTCCGTCCCTCCTAACTCTCGTCTTCTTCCTCTCACTGCCGCCGCAGCCTCCCGTCTCAGCGCCGTCGCGTCTCCACGCCACCTTGCTCCCATGGCATTGTCAAGCTCCTGGGACGGCTCTAACGTCCATGAGGATCACGTGGAGTTCCTTCGCCAGACCCGGCGCCTGCCTGGCGCCGACCGCGTTCAGGTTCGCCTGGCGCCCGAGAGGGAGATCTCGCCGGCGCCGGAGGAGGGCGAGCGGGTCGTCTTCCGCTCGCACTGCCTGCGCGGCTTCGGCCTCCCGGCGAGAGGGTTTCTGCGTTCCTTCCTTGACTTCTACAACCTCCAGCTGCATCACCTCACGCCCAATGCGGTGATGCTGCTGTCGGCCTTCGTCTCCCTCTGTGTCGGGTGGTAGGTGCGACATATGCCAATGGGTGGCTTATCTTTGTGGGAACCAGTAAGACGTCGCCGGTGCCTGGAAGCGGGATGAGGCGAAGACATGCACGCCGGTGGATCTTACCCAGCTTCGGGGCTCTCCGAGGAGATAACACCCCTACTGCTGCTCTGCGGGGTCTTCGCATGCTCACTAGATGAATCGAATAGCTACACAACGCTCCTTGAGCTGTATTGGGGGAGGAGGAGGAAGAAAGGGCACGGCTAGCCTGCTTCTTCTCCTTGTATGGTGTCTAGAACTAGCAGGGGGTCCAACCCTTTGCATGGGTGCCTCGGGGGGTTTATATAGGCCTACCCCCCGGGGGTACAATGGTAATCCGGCTGGGCGCGGGGCCCAGCCGTCTGTGACTGCACTCGCCGGCTTCTGCGCCGACTGCTGGGGCCCGCCGGCTGGTGGGTCCCGCCGGCTGCCAACTCCTTGGTCACTGTGGCTTCATCTTGCTGACGTGAGCTTCATCGTGGTAAGCGCGGCTACAATACCGCCACCTGCCGGGTGATCGCTGTAGCCTTACCGCGTCTTGTCTCCTTAATGGGGCGTCCTCTTCGAGGGAAGCGGCGGGCCGGCTGACGGAGCCGGCTCCGTCTTGGGCCGGCTGGTTGGGAGCGCGGCCGCCTTCGGCCGTCTCCCTGCTCTAAGGGACCCACCGCCTGTGGGCCACGCTGGCGGCCCGTCGTGGGTGACGCCAGGGTCAACATGGCAACAGTGCTGCGCCGGACGGGTCATTCCTACCTCGTACGGCGCACTGTGCCAGGCGTGCTCCGGGATTCGGGGGTGGCAGGCTCTTCTGTAGCCATGCCCCGTCGCACCGCCGTTAGGTGGGTGCAAACTTTGTGGGTACGGTCTTGACTACTTTATGGGGAGCCGGCTTGAAGGAGTCGGCTTTCTCGTTGCCGGCTTCTTGGAGTCGGCCCTCTCATGAAGGTTGAAGTCAGACCGCCTTCCCAAAGCCGGCCTAGATCGCAGCCGGCGGGGGGAAGGTGGCCTCGTGTCTTGGATTCTTGAGAGCCGGGCGGGCTCGTAATTTTTGCAGAAGTGCCAGGGGAAGCCGGCTAGGCTACCCATGGCCATTTACTCCGACAGTAGTCCCCGAAGCTGATCGAGCTCCGAGGTGAACAAGGGGACGAGAAGCTTGGTGAGCTTCCTATCCCGGAGAGCCGGCTTCGCGGGCGTACGCCGACTTCTGATAACCCGCGTAAGCGGGAGGAGAGGGGGCCCGCATGCTGACCACGGGCCCTCTCACGGCCACGTGGCGGCAAGATTCTGCGAGCGCACGCGCCCGATGGGACGCCGCCGCAGGCCCGGGCCCGCCACTCGCGAGCCTCGGTCCGGGCGCGGATCTCTCGTGGCCCACAGGGCCACTCGCCTTCTCAAGGCAGTTTCGCCTCACCATTAAGGACCGGTAATCGTGGGGCGTGGGAAGTGGGCACGATCGACCCCCACGCTTCCCCACGCTACGCCTCCTCGACTCCGTCACGTGAGCCTATAAGTAGGGGGAGGGGAGGGAACGACAGAGGTTCGCGCGCTCCCTCCCACTCCGTCCCTCCT
This sequence comes from Triticum urartu, assembly GCF_056163025.1. Taxonomy (NCBI): domain Eukaryota; kingdom Viridiplantae; phylum Streptophyta; class Magnoliopsida; order Poales; family Poaceae; genus Triticum; species Triticum urartu. The sequence continues at coordinate 632,247,258 of NC_141879.1, forward strand.
AGCCCTCGTCTCCTTACTCTCGCTGCCGCCGCAGCCTCCTCCTCAACACCGTCGCGTCTCCACGCCACCTCGTCGCCATGGCATTGTCAAGCTCTTGGGACGGCTCCAACGTCCATGAAGATCACGTGGAGTTCCTTCGCCAGACCCGGCGCCTGCCCGGCGCCGACCGCGTTCAGGTCCGTCTGGCGCCCGAGAGGGAGATCTCGCCGGCGCCGGAGGAGGGCGAGCGGGTCGTCTTCTGCCCGCACTGCCTGCACGGCTTCGGCCTCCCGACGAGCGGGTTTCTTCGTTCCTTCCTCGACTTCTACGACCTCCAGCCGCATCACCTCACGCCCAACGCGGTGATGCTGCTGTCGGCCTTCGTCTCCCTCTGCGAAGGCTTCTTGGGGCTGCTCCCCACGCTGGAGCTCTGGGGAGAATTCTTCCAGAGCAAGCTCGGCACGGTCGTCGCCGGCGTGCCCGCCCCCTGCGGAGCCTTCATCGCCATGAGGAGGGCGAGCGAGAACAATCCGTTCCCGCCCATCCCCCTGATCCAGTTGGTGAAGGTCTGGCAGAGATCTTACTTCTATGTGACGAACGTCGCCGAGCAAGAAGACTACATCAACTTGCCGGCTTACGTAGCCGGCCCGCCGGCTGGGAGGCAGCCCTCGTGGAGCTTCCGATCCCGGTCGTTGTCTCCGGCCGGGAACGCCGCCATCTCCCGGCTTCGGGTGCTCATTCAGTCGGAAGGCCTGCGCGGGGCCGACTTGGTGGCCGCCTTCTTGGAGCGCCGGATCCTTCCTCTCCAGAGCCGGCCCCACATGATGTGTCAGATGAGCGGCCGGTTCGACCCAAGCCGGCTCAGCACATGGGAGATGCCCCACGCAGAGGTGGCGCTTATGGTTAATTACATCGCCAATTGCAAGCTCAGCGGGGACTGGCAGTACGGCAAGGCGCCGTACTCTCGCGCGAATCCTCCACCCGTGGTAAGCTTCTCTCTTTATCCTCTTTTTCGTCATTAGCCGGCTTCGCGACGGCCGGCTTCTGACCTTCCGGCTCTCTGTGTAGAACCCTCTTCTCCCGCCGCCGGCTGGGGCAGCAGGGATCGAGCGCCAGTACGTCCCCGACCGCACGGTGGATGATGTTGACGACCCGGACTTGGGGGCAGCTGCCATGGAGGACGCCGTCGTGGGGGACAGCGCCGAGCCCGGAGGCTCGAAGCTCACCGCGAGCTTCGAGGACTGGCCGGACGACTTTGAAGCCGAAGTCGTTCCGCGCCGCCAGCCGGCGGCCGACCAACAGGGCGCCGGCTCATCCGTCGCGCCGGCTGCCGGCGGCGCGCAGAAACGTCGGGCCGCTCTAGGCCTCTTCGGCAGCCGGCCGAAGAAGTCCAAGCCCTTCGCCGCGGCGACGAAGCGAGAAGAGGCGGCCGCGAAGGCGGCCCGCTTCCGCAAAGCCGTGAAACAGCCCCAGGCGGTCTCGGCGTAAGTTTTTAACCGCTTGCCGTAGTCTCGTCGTTGTTCTTTTTTCTTCAAATGCACTCTTAGCTTTCTTCGTTTGCTGGACAGGGCGCCGCTTTCCCTCGAGCAGGGCCCAGGCGGCTCCGTCGTGGGGCCGGCCGTAGGTTCTTCGAGCTCCCGCCGAGTGGACCCCCGCGCCGATCTTAGGGAGGCCACAGAGCGGAATGCCCGCGAAGCGCGGGAGGAGTGCGAGGCGGCGGAGAAGGCGGCCGCCCAGGCGGCAAAGGGGCAGGCTGAAGCCGTTGCCAAGGCCCAGAAGGAGGCGGCTCCTGCAGAGACGGAGGCGGAAAGCTCACGCAGCCAGCCTCCGCTGCTCGCCGTTCCCCTCTGAGCCGTGGCCCCCAACACCCCGTTGCCCATGGCGGAGGAGATCATCCAAGACCCGCCGCTGTTGGAGAGGGAGGAGGAGCCCGTGGTCTTGGCCGGGAGAACGCCGCCTGCGGCGCCAACCGGGGCGGGCCAAGGTAGTCGATCGCCAGCGGCGCCGGAGGAGCCGGCCGGAGGTGAGCCAAGGAGCCGGGCCGGCCTCAAGGTGCAGCTGGCGACGGGCCGGCGTGCTGAAGGAGGCGCCGCTCCGCCGGAGCCGCGCTGAGCCACGGGCGCAGGCCAGCCGGTAGGAGATCTGGAGGTGGCCAGCTCCGCCGTGTCCGAGTGGACTCCCATCGGGGGGACCGGCGAGCTAGAAGCAACGGCTCAAGGGGTCCGGAGCCGGCGACGAGCTCAAGCCGCCCTGCTGCAGCAGCTCAACCAAGAGTTCTCGTCGACACGAACCTCTGTCCAGGTAAGTCCTTCGCTCTTGGCTACTTTGCTTTCTTGATTTCTTCCGTGGGGGCGCGTCAGCGCACCCACTGGGTGTAGTCCCCGAGATTCGGGCCGACTGCTGCGCAGTCGGGTCGGATCTTTCTCGACGGCCACCTTACTTTGCTTCCTTTCTAAACTTTCAGGAATACCACAACCTTCATGTTGCCGCCTTCGACTCCCAGGCTCGAGAGCTGAGCCGGCGGACCAACGACTTGGCCGACAGCCGAAGTAAGTACTTGGTTTGTTTGTCTCCTGTGGGGGCGCGCCAGCGCACCCACTGGGTGTAGTCCCCGAGATTCGGGCCGACTGCCGCGCAGTCGGGTCGAATCTTTCTTGACGACTCCTTTCTTATTGATTTTTCTTCTTCTTTGTCTTCAGGGGCCAACGCCGACTTGAGGAAGGAGCTTGGCGAAGCGAAGGCTGCCCTTTTCGCCAAAGAGGCCGAGTGCACTGCCTTGGCCCAGGAACGGGATCACCTGGCCAAGAAGCTGGCCGACCAAGAGGAGAGCCACAAAACGGCCCTTCAGGCGGCGAAGGAGAGCGAAGCCGCCGTGCTGGCGGAGTATGAGATAGCGGCGGCGACCTGGTCCGAGACCCGGCGAGGCCTGGAGGAAGGCTACGGCCGGATTGAAGACTTGATCGACGGTAAGCTGCTTTCCACGGCCTTCCCCCGTCCCTTGCCGTCTGGGTTTTTTTGACTTATCTTGGACTGCTGCTTGTTGTTTCTTGCAGATTACTTCCCGGGCTACTCCGTCTTTGCTTCCCAAACCATCGAGGCTCATCGCGAAGCGCGCCGTCAAGCGGGGGCCGACATTGCGCCGGATGCAAACCGGACCCTTGAGGAGCAGCTTCTGGCTGTCCAGGCGCGGCTGCAGCCGGCCCACCGGATGCTCCGCCGGCTCCAACGTGCGGGGGCGCAGGTGCTGGCCGCCCTCTAGCCTGGCGAGACGATCCCCTGCACCCCGAGCCGAACTACCGACTGGCTCGAAGTCGCAGTCGGACGCTTCGAGGCTTGGAAGGCGTCAGCGGCCCGCCTCGGAGCCGGGCGGGCGTTGGAATTCGTACGGGCTTGGTACCCGGGACTGAGCCTGGACCAGCTGCATACTTGGCGGATGGAGGCCGACGCGGAGCTGGAGGAGGTGAGGCCGGCTATCGCCCAGCGAGCTTCAACGATCGCCGAGTGCACCGACATCAGCGTTTTCGCACCCGAAATCGATGATGACGGTGTCGCGCAGCCGGAGGAGTGGTTCGGGCTGAACCCGGCGGTGGGCGAGGACTCGGCGGAGGAGATCGCCTCCAGCGACGAGGGCGAAGAGGACGAAGACGACGACGGCGGAGACTTCGAGCCGGCTGGTGGAACAACCAGCCGACCCCAGGCCGACCGTGCCTCCAGCAACGAGGCGCGTGGAAGCGCGCCCTCTGCGGGAGGCGGCGACCAAGCCGAAGTTCGTCAGCCGGCCGCTCCTTCAGCCGGCGCGACCGTCTCTGCCAACCAGTCGGCCGCTCCGCCAGCCTGACCTGCCGTCTTTATCTTTCCTGCTTTGCTGTCTTTGAACAATCTTTTGTTAAGTTTCGCAGTTCCACCCACTTGGGGTGTATCCAAACTATGTTGAATGCTGGCCTCTTGGAAGAGTGCGGCCTCCTTGGCAGCCGCACACTAAAACGGCCTCACCAACTAAAGCACTCGATAGGTCGTCAAGACTACGGACACGGTTAGACGAGTCCGACGCAGCTATATGTAATTCATACAGGTTTGATGGCCACACCCCTATTACAAATACAAGGGGCTCAACGCGCCCAGACAAGTGGCAATTTTTACTCATCTTGAATTGTACATGGTTCTTTAAACCTACCTTTTTTGCACGACAACTTCTCACCTAAGTTCCTCTCTTTTACAGATGACCATCGTGCTACACCCGTCCAGGATACATCACAACGGAGACACAGGCGCAGACGTGCAACAAGGACCCGTTCCAAGGATTGTTTTTAGATTAAGACCCTGCGTAAACCTTTCTTACTGTCTCTTGTTGATACACATCCCTCGAATTCTCAGTACTATTGAGAAGGATGCTGACGTCTTGGCATGTGGCCACGTTAGAATAATGCACGTACCTGGACACCAGGGGCTTCTTACAAAGGGCATTGTTTATGCCCGATTTACACCATAAAGACCGAATACCTTAGGGAGTGTTCGGCGTCGCGAGTTTGGCCTTATATGCATCAGCTCCGAATCATGTCTTTCGTTAAATGTTGGGTTTGCCCGGCTCTTGTGTTTTGCTGCCTTACGTTCCGCTCTATCGGCTAAGGCGACACCAGGAGAACTACTGCGATTGTGCCCTGGTTCATCTGGACGAGCACCTCAGTAGAGAAAGCTGAAAACTGACTGTCATGATATAGCGTGAGACTGGTCAACCACTCGATGACCTATCGGAATGTTAGAATTCCTCCGCCTTAACGAAGGGCCATTTCCTTGTCAGGCATGTACGCACCCCGAATTCGGATGAGTGCGGAGCCACCAGGGGCTATATAGTAGCCCCACTGTCAAACTCCTATGGCTAAGTGAAAGTGTTAAAGCATTATAGTCCGGTTGCCTAGTTCGCTGCGCCATCACCTCCTTATTAGGACCAAGACGTTGGATTAAGTGTGAATACGCGTCTTCTGCGAACACCTCCGCATTATATGCGTGGGGGTTGAAGCCGACGACTGCAATCTTTCTGGTTATATACATATATACATAAACGGCCGCATAGGAGGCATCATATTACTTTCAGGAAAAAGTATAAATACAACCTTAATAAATTTCATAAACTTTGTTTTTACAATAGGAATACATGTCACTCAAACATAATATTCTTCGAGCACTGGGCCTCTATCAAACGAGCACCCTCAAGAACTTCTTCAAAATAGTGCTCGGCAGCCACTCGGCCTATGGCCGAACCCTGCGCCGCAACAGCGGTAGCATCCATCTCCGCCAAGTATGCTTTGACATGGGCAAGGGCCATCCGCGAGCCTTCTATGCACGCTGACCTCTTCATCGCATTGATGCGCGGCACCGCACCAAGGAACTGCTGCACTAAGCTAAAATAGCTATTCGGCTTCGGCTTTTCCGGCCACAGATACTCTACGACGGACCTCATGGCAAGTCCGGACAATCTATTGAGTTCGGCCCATTCGGCAAGCTGATCAGTTAGTGGAAGCGTACGCTCTAGAATGTTAAACTACAACCAGAATAGCTTGTCCACTTCACGATCCGTTTGATCTCGGAAGTATTCGGCCGCATCGACAGCACTCGCCGTCAAATCCAGATATGCGTCTGCCGAACTCCACAACCGATCCAGAGGGGCATACCGCGGATCTCCGAACTTCCTCCGCAGCAAAAAGGGCTTCCTAGCCACAATATCACCAGCTTCACGCAGCTCTTCCTTCTTTGCCCTCATGGCAGAGCGGGTGTCTTTGGCCGCCATTGTGGCCTTTTCGAGGTCCGTCGCCTTCGCTCGGTTCTCTTCTTCAAGGAACTGGCAATGGTTGGCAATGTCTTTTAACTTTATAGCCATCTTGGCCATTTTGTCTTTGCTCTCGCAATGTGCATCCTTTTCGGCTCTTAACTCTTCGGCCGCCTTTAAAGCGGCCGCATTACTAATTCTTGCTTGTTCCTTGGCTCGGGCAAGTTCCGCCCGAAGGGTCTCCACGGTGGCAGCTCCATCTGCAGTCACAACATATTAAAGATACTGGCGTTACGCTGCTCTTCCTATGTGACATTCACCAGAAAACATCACTTACCCTGTGTCTCGTCAAGCCGCTTGTTAACAAGCTCGATGTCGGCATCTGCTGCGTCCAGTTGCCGCTTTAGTTCGGCAAACTCATTAGTCTGGCTAGCCACCAGAGCTTCAACCACCTGCACATGAAGGCGGTTTTGGTTATTACCTGGGACTACGATCCTCTATTCGCTGCCATTCTCGATGACAACAAGAGTCTCAGGGGCTACTATCTACACAGGGCACACCTAAAAATGTGCGGTACTATCAAAAAGTATATCATTTCACGTACCTCAAAGCCCGTCAGTACACTCATAAAGGCTTCATTCAACCCGCTTTCGGCGGACGAAATTCTTTTCATCACCGTACCCATCAACATACGGTGTTCTTCTGAGATGGCCGCTCGCTCCAATAGCTCCCTCAGTATGTCCGACCGCATACCAGACGGTGCCGGACTCTTCTGTTTGCTCTCTTCAAGAGCTGGAACTGGGGACTTCGGATGATCATAGGATTATCTTCTGGCCTCACCGGATCTGGGGAGGCCCTCCGAGACGACACTTCAAGGTCGCCCGCTTCTTGAGCGGAGGAGTCCGGGGGAGGCGTTTCGCTCTCCATCATCTCTGGAAGAAGATCCCCCGAAGAGGAGCTTTGCTGAGAAGGGCTGATATCCGAACTGCAAGATAAATGCTTCGGTTATTTTTCTTGGAAGAAAGGTAGAATATCTTTACTATCGAGTATTTTTCAATAACTTATAGCTCGTTAGAGGGCTGATCTCCGCACGGACGTTGTGTGGCAAGAGCACCCTCCGGGGCCGGACCCTCTGGTGGAGATTTCTTCTCCCGTTTGGAAGCCTTGGCTTTCGGATCTTTAGAGGTGGTCCTCTTCCTTCCCCGAGGCAAGAGAATGTCGGATTCTTCCCCTTTGTTATCCTCCCTCGCGGAGGCACTCATTCCCTCGGTTGGAATTAGTTCTGCCCTCATTATTGCCCCGTTTATCTTCCTTTGAGGGCTCCGGGCAAGGTGCTAGCTCGAGCATCTTTTCCAGTACCGGATTGTCCAAACCCTCAGGAAGGGGGGCCGAACACCGAATCATATTTGCCTTTGTTAGCCAGTCCTGGTCAAAGAGTGATTTCTCAGAATGACGTCATGATAAATGAAAGACGGTGTGTTCGGCTAGAGGATTACTTACTTGGTCGGCGGTGCGGTTGATGCTCAGGCCCACGTCCTCGGTAGTATCTGGACACTCTATTGGGGTCCGAAGAATGATTTATACATCTCCTCATGCGTCAGGCTAAGGAAATTCTGAATAGTGTGCGGTCCTTCTGGGTTGAACTCCCACATGCGGAGGGCCCGGCGTTTGTAAGGCTGGACTCGACGAACCAGCATGACTTGCACCACCGTAACCAGACTGAAATCTCCTTCGAAGAGATCTTGAATGCGGCTCTGTAGTATAGGCACGTCCTTGGCTGGACCCTAGCTCAGCCCTCTGCTAATCCATGACATCAGTCGTGGTGGAGGGCTCGAGCGAAAAGCAGGGGGAGCCACCCACTTGGCACTTCTGGGAGCTGTGATGTAAAACCACTCCCGTTGCCATAATCCGGACACCTCTGGAAAGGAACCCTTTGGCCATGGAGCTCCAGCGATCTTGCTTATTAATGCGCCTCTGCACGCTACATGCTGCCCCTCGACCATCTTCGGCTTCACGTCAAAGGTCTTGAGCCACAGGCCGAAGTGAGGGGTAATGCGGAGGAAGGCCTCACATACGACAATAAATGCCGAGATGTGAAGAAAGGAGTCCGGGGCTAGATCGTGGAAATCTAGCCCGTAATAAAACATCAAACCCCTAACGAAGGGATCCAGAGTGGGGCCTAGACCTCGGAGGAAGTGGGAGATGAACACAACGTTCTCGTTGGGTTCGGGAGTAGGGACGACCTGCCGTCGGGCAGGCAGCCGATGCGGAACCTCGGCGGTCAGGTATCTGGCCTCCCTCAACTTCTTGATATCCTCTTCCGTAACGGAGGAGGGCATCCACCGGCCTTGAAGGCTAGATCGGGACATGATTGAAGGTCTGAAGCACCTGACCTGGGCTTTGGGTGTTAGAACTCGAGGCGGGGGAAGGATTCGATTGAGCACAGGAGGGAAAAAAGTAAAAGCCTTGTCCCTTTATACAGAGGGTGAATATCAAGCGTCCTCCTAGTGGCCGTTTGGGACTTGCCTAAAATCTAGGAGTCCTAGGCACGGTTGGGTTACCCACGACCGTATTGATGAGAATCCCATAATTAGGGGAACCCGATCTCTGCTTTGACAAGACGTGTCAATAAACCGCCTCGCATTATGTGTGGAGCTGGTTGAAGAAAAACGGTTCGAATAATCACCGAGCCATGGCCTGATGTCATGTTTCCAAAGCGTGTCAGCAGATTAAGATTTATGGAAATATTATTCTCCCTACGGTGGTATGTGGAATTTATTTGGCAGGGCCGGACACTATCCTGGTATTCAAACTCTTCTGTGATGTGTTCGGAGGAGGAACCCGCCTTGCAATGCCGAAGACAACACTGCGCCGGACTCATCGTCATTGAAGCCTGGTTCTGGGCTACTGAGGGAGTCCGGGATTAGGGGGTCTCCGGACAGCCGGACTCTATCCTTTGGCCGGACTATTGGACTATAAAGATACAAGATTGAAGACTTTATCCCGTGTCCGGATGTGACTCTCCTTGGCGTGGAAGGCAAGCTAGGCAATACGGATATGGATATCTCCTCCTTTGTAACCGACCTTATGTAACCCTAACCCTCTGGTGTCTATATAAACCGGAGGGTTTTAGTCCGTAGGACAAGATACAATCATACCATAGGCTAGCTTCTAGGGTTTAGCCTCTCCGATCTCGTGGTAGATCAACTCTTGTAATACTCATATCGTCAAGAATAAATCAAGCGGGACGTAGGGTTTTACCTCCATCAAGAGGGCCCGAACCTGGGCAAAACATCGTGTCCCCTGCCTCCTGTTACCATCCTCCTTAGACGCATAGTTCGGGACCCCCTACCTGAGATCCGCCGGTTTTGACACCGATAGGTGCTCTACAGGTGTCTCCAATGGTGTTTGTTGAGTTGGCATAGATCGAGATTAGGATTTCTCACTCAGAGTATCGGAGAGGTATCTTTGGGCCCTCTCGGTAATGCACATCACTATAAGCCTTGCAAGCATTGTGACTAATGAGTTAGTTGCGGGATGATGCATTACGGAACGAGTAAAGAGACTTGCCGGTAATGAGATTGAACTAGGTATTGAGATACTGACGATCGAATCTCGGGCAAGTCACATACCGATGACAAAGGGAACAACGTATGTAGTTATGCGGTTTGACCGATAACAATCTTCGTAGAATATGTAGGAACCAATATGAGCATCCAGGTTCCGCTATTGGTTATTGATCGGAAGTGAGTCTCGGTCATGTCTACATTGTTCTTGAACCCGTAGGGTCCGCACGCTTAACGTTCGGTGACGACCGGTATTATGAGTTTATGTGTTTTGATGAACCTAAGGTTGTTCGGAGTCCCGGATGTGATCATGGGCATGATGAGGAGTCTCGAAATGGTCGAGACATAAAGATCAATATATTGGAAGCCTATGTTTAGACATCGGAATGGTTCCAAGTGGTTCGGGCATTTTTCTGAAGTACCGGGAGGTTACCGGAACCCCCCGGGAAAAGTTATGGGCCTTATGGGCCATAAGAAGGAAGCACACCAGCCCACAAGGGGCTGGTGCACCCCCCTTGGGCAGGAGGCCGAATTGGAATAGGTTTGGGGGGGGGGCTTTCCTTCTCTCCTACTCCTCCTTCCCTTCCTCTCCTACTCCAACTATGGAAGGGGGGAATCCTAGTCCTGGTGGGAGTAGGACTCCCCTTGGGCACGCCATAGAGAGGGCCAACCCATCCCCTCCTCCACCCCTTTATATACGTGGAGGGGGGCACCCCATAGACACACAAGTTGATCATTTATCTTTTAGCCGTGTGCGGTGCCCCCCTCCACCATAATCCACCTCGGTCATATGTAGCGGTGCTTAGGCGAAGCCCTGTTTTAGTAGCATCATCATCACCGTCATCACGCCGTCGTGCTAATGAAGCTCTCCCTCAACACTTTGCTGGATCGTGAGTTCATGGGACGTCACCGAGCCGAACGTGTGCAGATTGCGGAGGCGCCGTACCTTCGGTACTAGGATCGGTCGATCGTGAAGACGTACGACTACATCAACCGTGTTGTCATAACGCTTCCGCTTACGGTCTACGAGGGTACGCAGGCTGCACTCTCCCCTCTCGTTGCTATGCAACACCTTTATCTTGCGTGTGCGTAGGACTTTTTTTTTGAAATTACTGCATTCCCCAACAGTGGCATCCGAGCCAGGTTTATGCGCATATGTTATATGCACGAGTAGAACACAAAGGAGTTGTGGGCGTGGGTATATGCATATTGCTTGCCGTCACTAGTTGATTCTTGATTCAGCGGCATTGTTGGATGAAGCGGCCCAGACCGACATTACGCGTACGCTTACGCGAGACTGGTTCTACCGACGTGCTTCGCACACAGGTGGCTAGTGGGTGTCTATTTCTCCGCCTTTAGTTGAATCGGATTCAATGAACATGGTTCTTTCTGAAGATCAAAATCAATTACTATACCGCGTTGTGGTTTTTGATGCGTAGGTAAGAACGTTTCTTGCTCAGCCCGTAGCAGCCACGTAAAATTTGCAACAACAAAGTAGAGGACATCTAACTTTCTTTTGCAGGGCATGTTGTGATGTTATATGGTCAAGACATGATGCTAAATTTTATTTTATGAGATGATCATGTTTTATAACACAGTTATCGGCAACTGGCAGGAGCCATATGGTTGTCGCTTTATTGTACGAAATGCAATCGCCATGTAATTGCTTTATGATACGTCTCCAACGTATCTATATTTTTTGATTGTTCCATGCTATTATATTATCAACCTTGGATGTTTTATATGCATTTATATGCTATTTTATATGATTTTTGGGACTAACCTATTAACATAGAGCCCAGTGCCAGTTTCTGTTTTTTTCCTTGCTTTAGGGTTTCGAAGAAAAGGAATATCAAACGAAGTCCAAACGGAATGAAACCTTCGGAAAAGTTATTTTTGGAAAGAAAGCAATACAGGAGACTTGGAGTGCACGTCAGGGGATCAACGAGGAAGCCACGAGGCAGGGGGCGCGCCCACCCCCTGGGCTCGCCCTCCACCCTCGTGGGCCCCTCGTGGCTCCCCTGATGTATTTCTTCTGCCTATATATATCCATATACCCTAAAACGATAGGGGAGCACAATAGATTGGGAGTTCCGCCGCCAGAAGCCTCCGTAGCCACTGAAAACCAATCTAGACCCATTGCGGCACCCTGCCGGAGGGGCAATCCCTCTCCGGTGGCCATCTTCATCATCCCGGTGCTCTCCATGACCAGGAGGGAGTAGTTCTCCCTCGGGGCTGAGGGTATGTACCAGTAGCTATGTGTTTGATCTCTCTCTCTCTCTCTCGTGTTCTTGAGGTGGTACGATCTTGATGTATCACGATCTTTGCTATTGTATTTGGATCTTATGATGTTTCTCCCCCTCTACTCTGTTGTAATGGATTGAGTTTTCCCTTTGAAGTTATCTTATCGGATTGAGTCTTTAAGGATTTGAGAACACTTGATGTATGTCTTGCTGTGCATATCTGTGGTGACATTGGGATATGACGTGATCCACTTGATGTATGTTTTGGTGATCAACTTGCGGGTTCCGCCCATGAACCTATGCATAGGGGTTGGCACACGTTTTCATCTTGACTCTCCGGTAGAAACTTTGGGGCACTCTTTGAGGTTCTATGTGTTGGTTGAATAGATGAATCTGAGATTATGTGATGCATATCGTATAATCATACCCACGAATACTTGAGGTGACATTGGAGTATCTAGGTGACATTAGAGTTTTGGTTGATTTGTGTCTTAAGGTGTTATTCTAGTATGAACTCTAGGGATGTTTGTGACACTTTTAGGAATAGCCCAACGGATTGATTGGAAAGAATAACTTTGAGGTGGTTTCGTACCCTACCATAATCTCTTCGTTTGTTCTCCGCTATTAGTGACTTTGGAGTGACTCTTTGTTGCATGTTGAGGGATAGCTATGTGATCCAATTATGTTATTATTGTTGAGGGAACTTGCACTAGTGAAAGTATGAACCCTAGGCCTTGTTTACTAGCATTGCAATACCGTTTACACTCACTTTTATCATTAGTTACCTTGCTGTTTCTATATTTTAGGATTACAAAAACCTTTATCTACCATCCATATACCACTTGTTTCACCATCTCTTCGCCGAACTAGTGCACCTATACAATTTACCATTGTATTGGGTGTGTTGGGGACACAAGAGACTCTTTGTTATTTGGTTGCAGGGTTGTTTGAGAGAGACCATCTTCATCCTACGCCTCCTACGAATTGATAAACCTTAAGTCATCCACTTGAGGGAAATTTGCTACTGTCCTACAAACCTCTGCACTTGGAGGCCCAACAACGTCTACAAGAAGAAGGTTGTTTAGTAGACATCAAGCTCTTTTCTGGCGCCGTTGCTGGGGAGGTTAGCACTTGAAGGTATATCTTTAGAACTTGCAATCTAATCTTTTTGTTTCTTGTTTTAGCACTAGTTTAGTTTATAAAAGAAAACTACAAAAAATGGAATTGAGTTTGCCTCATACGCTTCATCTTTTTAATATCTTTCGTGAGTATGATGGAAAGGAAAATTGTGCTCAAATGGTAGAAGAAGAATGCATTAAAATGTTTGGCACTAAATCTTTGAATGATGAGCATGATTGGAATGTTGTTAGTATGAACTCCTTGAATATCCATGGTACTAATGATGATTGTACTAGTTATGATGAAAATGTCTCCTATAAACATGTCAATTTTTGTGGAGTGCATTGGGTTTGTAAGTACACACCAAATAGGGAAGATAGATATTGCATGAGGCATATGTACTTAGAAACTAAATTTTTGCAAGAAAGTCTAGATGATTGTGCTGAAAATTTAAATTTTCTTGGCCGTACTTGTGGACTTTGCAATGAACAAGGTCATTTAGCTATCCGATGCAAATTGTTTCATGATCTTATCGTGTCCAAAAATTGCGATGACTTGATTTCCCTTGCACATTATAATGAACTCAGGTTGCTTATGGGTTATGAAGAAATGAAACGTATAACTAAGCATCTTCCAGAATTTGCCCATTATAAACTTCTTGGTTTTGATCTAGATGAAATTTATATGTATTGTGCAGTGAATTGCATTGAAAATCCTTATATTGCCAATTACATAAAGAAAAGAAAGCAAATAGAAGATGAAGAGAACACTAATGAAAGGGAAGAGACTTCCCAATATTCTCCTATTATTTCTTATGATGAATCAGGTAACGAGGAGGAGCCTTCTAATCAACCAATCTCATTACTAAGGAGCTCCAAAAAGAGGATTGAACCCACACATGATGTGGTGAAGAAGAAGAAAAGAAAAAGGAAGAGAGGTAAAAAGATATCTCCCCCAAATAATGCTGCTCCTATTACTAATGTGCCTCATGAAAATATAATTGTGGAAGATAATGATACTTCTTATGATCTTGAAAATCTTTTTGGCACTTGCTTGGAAGAATATGATAATTGTTATACTATTTGTGCTATCCATACTATTAATGATGAGAGTGATTATGATTATGATATGAAAAGGCCCAAGCTTGGGGATGCTATGTTTGATGAAGATGATGTTTTTGAGAATATATTTGCTGCAATTAGTGTTTGTCCCAAGCTTTGGGATGCTATGTTTAATAATGATGATATTTTTAGCCTCCCAAGTTTTCATATGCAAAGTTGTTATGATGATAGCATGCCTCCTACTTATGATGATTATTGTGATGATACTTATGCTATAAAAATTAGTGATCATATTTATAAAACTTGTCATGATTATGGTTACCCCTTTTCTGAACATTACTCTTTTAATGTGGAAAAAATTTATAGTATTCGAGTTTCTTATGATACTCCCACTATTCTGAATGAGAAGAATTTTGCTTATGTGGAGAGTAATAAAATTTCTATGCTTGTAGATCATGAAAAGAATGCTTTAGGTGCTGGTTATATTGTTGAATTCATTCATGATGCTACTGAAAATTATTATGAGGGAGGAATATATGCTCGTAGGAATTGCAATAATATCAAGTTTCCTCTCTATGTGCTTAAAATTTTGAAGTTTTGCTTGCTTTACCTTCCTATGCAAGTTGATTCTTGTTCCCATAAGTTGTTTGCTCACAAAATCCCTATGCATAGGAAGTGGGTTGGACTTAAATTTGCTAGCCATATTCTTCATGATGCTCTCTTTATGTTTCAATTCTTATCCTTTATGTGAGAATCATTGAATTCATCATGCCTAGCTAGGGGCGTTAAACGATAACGCTTGTTGGGAGGCAACCCAATTTTATTTTTGTTCTTTGCTTTTTGCTCCTGTTTAGTAATAAATAATTCATCTAGCCTCTGTTTAGATGTGGTTTTATGTGTTTAATTAGTGTTTATGCCAAGTAGAACCGTTGGGAAGACTTGGGGAAAGTCTTTTTGATCTTGCTGTAAAAAACAGAAACTTTAGCGCTCACGAGAATTGCTGCCATTTTTTATTGCAGAGTGCTATTTAGTTGGGGTGGTCGGGGGCGAGCGATGTGCATTTCTCTCGTACACGCACGTGCGTGGGTGCGAGGCGTTGGGCTCTAACTGAACCCGAGCGATTGCACTGCAGGCAACCCGTTACTGAACCCGAGCGATCGACCGATGGCTGTTAACTGAACCCGATCGAGCGATTCCTTCATTACTGCTACTAACTGAAGCCGATCGATGCTGCCTCTGGATGAACAGTGAGCATTGCTGGGGGGTTTGGATGAACATTTCCAGGTGGGGGCGGATGAACAGAACCCCGTGGTGTTGCCTCTAGATGAACTGGACCCTGATCGATCGAGCCGGTTGGGGCTGGATGAACAGGACCCCGTGGAGGGCTGGATGAACAGGACCACCCCATGGAGGGCTCGATGAACAGTAGATAGTGGAGGGCTAGATGAACAGTAGCCCATGGAGGGGTGGTTGAATAGGAGCCCGTGTGGAGAGGGCTGGTTGAATAGTAGCCGGTGGAGTAGCGCGCGATGGAGGCTGGATGAACAGGAGCCCGTGGATGAACAGTCGCAGGTGGAGACTTGAGGAGGTCGACGGTGGATGAACAGTAGCCCGTGGAGGCTGGAGGGGGTCGACAGTGGAGATGAATAGTATCCCGTGGAGTACCGTTTTGCGGTATGCCACACCCCTCTCGATGAACAGGACCTCCGTTTTGACCGTAGCGCTCCAACACAAGTCTATTTCCTCCATTTTGCGGTACGCCACACCCCTCCGGATGAACATGACCCCCGTTTCGACCGTAGGAGGTCCGTTTTCTCCGTTTTGTGGTATGCCAGACCCCTCCCGATGAACAGGATCATGTTTCGACCGTGGCCGGTCGAACACAAGGCCGTTTCCTCCGTTCTGCGGTACGCCAGGCCTCGTTTCCATCGGCTGTTTCGTCCAAGCCGGTTGGCTCCCACGCGTTCTGTTGCATCCCGATGAACACGACACATTCCATTGCCTCCCCATGAACACGACGACGACGCAGTTTCTCCGTTCTGACCCAGCCACACGAGCCCTGGCCGTACATATGCGCGAGTAGGCATTCGAGACCCCGCCCGTATGTACGTACGTGGCCGTATTTTCTTTCTTGCACACTGGCCACTTTATGTACATGTACATGCTACATGCGCGCCTCTACTACGATATGTGCGCGCCTCTACGTCGACCAGTATGTACGTACACATTCGCGACCAGAATGACAACGCTATGTACGCTTCAACCAGGTGGGTCCCGACTGTCAGGCACTTCCTTGCGTGTGAAGATGTAGCTGGTGCGTCCCAGCAGTTAGGGGGGCGTATCGTTTTTTCTGCCCGGACGCACTTCCTTGCGTGCGAAGATGTAGCTGGTAGGTCCCAGCAGTCAGGGGAAACATTTTTTTCATGAAATACGGTTGCCCGTCCAGTGGGTCCCTGCTATCAGGTGGAGGAATCATTATTTTCCGCGTAATAAGGAGGCACTTCCTTGATGCGTCTGTGGACCCAGCTGTTAGCCTCTCCACGTACAGTCCACGCCCGATGGAAGCCGTTCCTTGACCACGTTGACCACGCCGCGCCGAGAGCACTAGGGCGATGGACGATGGCGAGGCCTAGGAAGGGGACGACACAGAGCCGGGGAAGACACGACAGTGGATGCCCACGCGTAGAGGAGTATGAGGGTTCACTGGTTCGCTGCGGTGTTAGGCTGCCGTCACCACAGAATAACAGGGCGTGTGGGTGAGTAGAGGGTTGGCCTGGCCAACGGTGGGAGTAGTAGGGGGCGGTGAGGCCTCCGTGGCATCGCAGCCGGCCACAGGAGGCAGGAGCACGAGGCACGATCGACGCAGGTTTGGGCGGCTGGAGCAAGAAGACCAGAGGTTGAAGAAGCACTACGGCCGTTGGATGGACATCATACGGTCACTAGAGCTAGAATCATGCATATTGACTAAGTTGACAAAGCCCTCCATCCCCGTCAACTTAGTAGGCCCACAAGTCAGCCTCCCACTATACTGGGTCCCAGCTAGCAGGGGGAGTATTCATTATTTTGTGCGTAATAAGGAGGCACTTCCTTGCAGGTGAAGATATAGCTCGTGGGTCCGAGCTGTCAGCGACGGTAACGTTTTTTCACGAAATACAGAGGCCCTTTCGGTGAGTCCCAGATGTCAGGTGGAGGAATCATTATTTTGCACGTAATAAGGAGGCATTTCCTTGCGTGCGGCCATGGACCCAGCTGTCAGCCTCTCCACGTACAGTCCACTTCAGATGCATGTCGGTCATTGACCATGTTGACCAGGCCGCATCGAGAGCACCAGGGTGGTGGACGAAGGCGAGGCCTAGGAAGGGAACGACACGGAGCCAGGGAAGACTCGGCAGTTGTTTCCCACGCGAAGGGGAGTACGACTGTACGAGGGTTTACTGGTTCGTCTACCGTCGCCGGAGAATAGCAACCGGTGTGGGTGAGTAGAGGGATGGCTAAGCCAGCGATGGGAGTACGGCGGGGCGGTGAGGCTTGCGCGGCAGCACAGCCGGCCGTGAGGAGGAGGGAGTGGGTAGTCCCACCGCTGCTTGTTTGAGTGGCTGGAGCAGGAAGAGCAGAGATTGAAGAAGCACGACGGCCGTTGGATGGACATCCAACAGTCACTGCTTGTGCGTCAACCTTTTTTTAGGAAAGCCTCAAATCTGTGGAAAACAGCATACAACCCATGTGCCATTATTTCTGATAATTTACCGCCCATTTGCTAATTCTTAAGGTTTTTTTGGAGCCCATATTCTTTTTGTTAGCATTACAGCCCATATTGTGGCCACGGTTAAAAAATTATACGAAATTTTGCATATTTCGGTGCAGTCTGAACTGTTTTTAATCCCGAAATTTTGAGTCACATTCAAACTGATTTTAAAAATAAATGTATATCAATATAAAATCCAACAAATTGCCCACGCATAAAAATCAATGCAATTTAAAATCACAAAATGAAAAAAAATAAATTTGAAACTAATTGCCGGTTCAATGTGTTTTAAAAATGTACATCCCATTTCTCATTACTGATAGGCCATTTTCTCGGCCAGACGAATGAAGCTCTCCTCGTCTTGAAAGATTTACAGCCCAACAGGCCTGACAAAGCGACTTACTTGTCAAATCACAAAAAACTGGCCTAGCCATTTTCAGAAAGAAAAAAAACTACTAGGCTGGTCTGTGGTAAATATAAAAGAGAAGGCTGTCTAGACAGGCCAGAGTGCCCCGCACAGCCCAGTTGACACCCTGCTTCCGTCTCAAAAACAAATTAGATAAATGCCACTCCAATTATGGCGATTAATAAAAATGCCACTGCAATTTCCAAACTTTGAAAAATTCCACTGCAATTTTTGCAAACTTTAGAAAACGCCACTGCAATTTGTAAACTTTGAAAAACGCCACTCCAGACTTCGAAAAATGCCACTGGAAATGGCATGAAATGGCATTTTTCAAAGTTTGGAAATTGCAGTGGCCTTTCTCGGAAACACCAGATTTGGAGTGGCATTTATCAAATTAACCCAAAACAAAAATAACTGGGCGAGTGAGGGAGTCCTGGACTAAGGGGTCCTCGGGCGTCCGGCCTGTTAGCCATGGGCCGAACTGATGGGCTGTGAAGATACGAAGACCGAAGACTACACCCGTGTCCAGATGGGACTCTCCTTGGCATGGAAGGCAAGCTTGGCAACTAAATATGTAGATTCCTTTCTTTGTAACCGACCATGTAACCCCAGATCCTCTCGGTATCTATATAAACCGAAGGACTTAGTCTGGAGGACAGACATTATCATAGCCATACAAGCTAGACCTCTAGGGTTTAGCCATTACGATCTCCTGGTAGATCAACTCTTGTAATACTCATATTCATCAAGATCAATCAAGCAAGACGTAGGGTATTACCTCCATAGAGAGGGCCCGAACCTGGGTAAAACATTGTGTCCCCTGTCTCCTGTTACCATCGACCTTAGATGCACAGTTCGGGACCCCATACCCAAGATCCGCCGGTTTTGACACTAACAGCGAGATGCTGTGTCCCTGGTGTCAGCCGCTCATTGTGCAATTCTCTCATTTATTGATTACGTTGACAATGGCATGGGACCCAAATTTCAGAAACCATTAGGAGGAGCCATTTTTTATTGGCTTGAAATAAGGAGGCACTTGCTTGCATACTGCCATGACCTTGGCGGGTCCCTGCTGTCATCCTCTCCACATAAAATCATCTCCTGATTGTGTATGCGTCAACTTGGTAGGCCCACAAGTCAGCCTCTAAACCCGTGGAGGACAAATACAACCCATTTAAAAAAATAATAGCCCATTCCATACGTTCAAATGGAAAGTTCAACATTCAGAGCAAAGTAACATGTCTGATCCACATATAGAGTACTGAACTTCCACGCTGACAACCATCATAGCCAAGTTAACTATCTACTCCCACTAATACTCTAGTAGCGTACAAGTACTAACTTTCTCTTAGCTAACTAGACGATGCCGGCTGCCATCTGCGGTACACGCTAAACGCCGGCACCAGCGTCCTCTACCTCGCCTCGGACTTGCTAGAGGTGCGATAGGGCGCGTTGGCCCTTTCCATGCCGGCGTGGTCGACCGAAGCTTCGACTTCTAAGCGGGAAACCCACTTGACGAGCTGGTAGTAAAAATCAGCTTCGTGAACGCGTGCGTGCCCGACAGCCTCCAAGGCTATTTTCTGGGTGCCGGCCTCCATGTAGTTGGCCCAGTTGCGGGCGCTCTGCTCGTGACTCAGAGCGTCGGTGCGCTGCTGCTCCATGTCCCGTTGGCGGCGGAAATCGGCAATACGCTGCTCCTCCGCTAGGCAGTCGCGCTCCAACAACTCCTCATAGTCCGCATTGCCATCTAAAGACCGATAGAATGCCTCCTCCCTCCGTCTGCCTTCCGGTGAAAAACCGAACACTAGTTCCGGTGGTGACCGCCTCCGGTGTCGCCTATCGTGGACGGGCGGGGCATGGCGGACGTGGCGAGAGCGAGGATAAGTGGCGAGCGACGTTGGGCCGATGGGGGCTTATGAGGATAGGGCGAGTTGGGTGATGGTTCCACCGGAGAAGCCCGAAAAACAGTAATTATAGGCGTAAGGTAGGCGAACTAGCGTGTCGTGGGAAACGCGACGGTCATCACGGTCATCGGAATTCAATGCATAAGCAGGCATGGCTTAGTGCGCCAGCTTGCCGTGGAAAACTAGAAAAACTGAAATTATGACTGTGCCGTCCCGTCCCGTAAGTGGTGCGTCCCGTCCGTGCTGGGTCGCACGCCGACATGACGGTCAAACGAGTGCACTCGAATCATCTAGATGATGTATTCCCTCCTTGTCAAAAATGATTACACCACTCATCATCTACCTTGGTTGGTTAGATTTTTGAATTAAGCCCTGCAAACCGGAAAGGAGGTAGTACGTGCGTGATCCGCTATTTATTCATGTATGATCGAGTAGGTCATTTTTTGAATTGATCCCTGCAAACCAGAAAGGAGGTAGTACATGCATGATCCGCTATTTATCAGTGTAGGATCGAGTTGGTCGGATGGTGTACGTGTACGATCGCATTAGCTGATGAACGTTCGCTGGGAGATAAGGCATTTGCGAACGTTATTGCTGGCAGTTTCTTCAGATTCGCATGGCATTTTCTTCAATGCAGCTTGTCAGTTTCTTCAGAGGTAGGCATTTTTATTCAAAAAACTTCCACTTCGGATCTTGCGTCGGAACTAAAACTGCCAGGAGCGCATTAGTAGGCTAGCTAGTGATCGATCAGTAACTTGTAAACACTAAGCGAACATAAATAAGGAACTGTTAGTAACTTGTAAACATTGAGAACACAGAAATAAGGATCATGTTGTGCACAGCAGTAAGAGCCGATCCGTTCAAAATGTTCACACGAGACTCACAAGCCTGGCATTGTAATATGTTCACATTAGTAGCCCAAATTCAAAACCAACTAGTACGATTCCCATACATAAGATCAACATGTTAATGCATCTCAATGATTCACATATCATATATAAATATGTAGCTCCAAAAGCAAAGATCTAGAAAAAACATCTGTTCTTCCTACTGACATGGATGCTTCACTTGGCCAACATTCAGTACAGACAGAAAGACAAATTTGTTTGTGGAGTCTACAATTCCTCTTGCAAACGTAACTGGTTTCACCAACAGTCGGAACCATGAGAATGAACCACACATGATGGAGGAACATCCACTGCAATATGATTTGGTCTTCTCTCGATCACACAGCGGGACTATTTTCAGAATACAAACTTTAACTTAGGCAAAATGATGCCCATTGTATAATAACACCAAAGGAATGAAGCACCTAGTGTTGGCCAATAAATAGTACAGTACTACTTTTCTGCAGACCATGAAGTGACTATCCAATCTTTCTGTGTCTATTTTCAAATGGCACTGCATGCAGTGACTATACCATTCTCTTGTGCAGTTCAACCAAAATTGCGGTCACTTTGTGTGTTTGCCAAATAGCAACGGGCAGACATCTATGTCTGCACAAATATAAAGCAGCTAGTAAACATATACCCCACCTTGTATTTTCGGTTTAAACATGTCTCTTCCGCTTAGCATCTGTCATGTTTTGCACTGGACAAATTGATACAGTCATGTTTTGCCCTGGACAATTTCATACTGAATTGATTGCTGGTTCAGAGCAGAAATATAGTGCCTATTCTTCGTCAGACTAAGGATATCCATGTTCACAGTGATGGAAGAGGTGAAATCGATACAACCAAAATTGAGCATCCAATCATTGAATCCTATCCTGGACCTCCAATGTAGGTCCACCCTGCCAATAAATTCACATGCAAACCACTAGTATTACTATCTAATGACAGTACGGGAAGAGTAGCAAGATAGTAGCAAACCATGTACCTTCATAATGAACAGCTCATAGTGCCAACAATTGGATATAAAGGTTTGGAAGAAAACATGCTCCTAATGTTGAACCAGTTGGACTTTTTGTGCAGTTCCACTAAAATCGAGCATCCCTATTTGCATAGATAGTGAAACTGTGATTACTATAAAAGTGGCACTAGTTGAAGCATAGACTCACAAATATAAGCATTCCAATTTCTTACTGGGAAAAGGTAGCAAGACTGTTTCTAACCACCTGTTTGAAGGAATAAATAGGGCAACATCGGCTGATGTCAGAAAGGCATATATAGTTATTTCTGAAAGAATGATCAATTCCCGACCTTTCCTCTTCTTTTAAGCATATTTTGTGCAGTTCAACTAAAATAAAATGCCATCACCGCCTTGACAATTCAGTGACACTGTACAAAAGGAAATGACTTAACATTACATCATGATGTCAGGTATGTAGTCGACATGCATTAGAGACAAACATACAGACCTCCTCCCATAACATAATGAACGTTAATTTTAACAAAGGTGTGACTAGCTTTACCGGGATAATTTGAGTGAACTCTACACCCTCTGTTCCTTAATATAAGACGTTTTCGTAGTTCAATTTAAAGTACCCAAATGTCCAGTATTTACAAAAACAGGTAGTAGTTTTCTTGAGCACATATCTGGGAAAGCTTGCCACACTTTATATATGTCCATACGCTAATGCAACACCATTCGAATAGTACAAATATACACTAATCCAGTGGCTAGTGCAACAGTAGAGTAGTTATTTTATTACGGGGTACAGTACAATGGTTTTACTGAACAGTGGCTAATCCATAAGCTCTAGCACTGGAAGATTTCTATAAGAATTAACAATACAAAATGTAAAGGTAACAAGTTTCAGCATTGGTATACTAGGTGTGCAAGAGCAATTAAACCAAATACAAAAGTCTGAAGATAACTGGCATTATTAACTAATGACAGTATTAAAAAATTGCAAACCATGTACCTTCAAGGTAAATATCATTTCGAACTCAAGTGGACATGAAAATTGCTATCCCAACCTTGATAATCGATCAAACATAAAAACTTGATCGAACGAATCAATACAATAGTCAAAGGAGGAGGTGCCCACTCTTGACCTTTCCTCTTGTCTTCATAATTTTTTGTGCAGTTTAACCAAAATAAAATGACATCAGCGCCTTGGCATTTAGGTGACTCTATACAAAAAAAATTGACTTATCTCATGAATGTGAGGTATGTAATCTATAAGCATTAACAGTGCAAAAATCTGAAGGTAGTAACAAGTTTCATCATTGGTATACTGGCTGTGCAACAACATTAGAATACCTTAGCTGAAAAATCTTTAATACATCCACAATAAACAGCTAACCCTGAAATAATCTAGAGATATTAAATGGCATTGCTTAAATTTATAGGTGGCATTAGACTGATTGCGGCATTAGTTAAATGTGGCATCACTTTAGCAGTAGCATTGGTTGACTTTACAGCTGGCGTTATACTAACAACAAAAAAGTGGCAATAAGAGCATGGGAGACCCATTTGGACAGTGGGCGCACCCGTACGATGTACCTCCATGGACGCATAGAGTGGTGATGGAGGTTTGGTTGCCGAGAGCAACAAATATCCAGGCAGCATATGTGGATTACATCCCATTTTTGTTCTCTTTAGCCACCGTTTTCCTATGTGAGGACAACAAACTGATCGACCTGGTCATTCTCTATTGCGTCGTCATGCCTTTCTACCCTTCTTCAACCAAGAGACACGAGACTCGTTCATTAGCTACTGATTTTCCCCTTTTCAACCTAGATGCGGGTTCGATGCCTACTCTCTTGGACAGTACAATCTCCCTTCCTTTCCTTATTCAACCCAGACATGGATTACTCTGCATGAACTAGGGTTTCCTTTAATAGTGCGAATTAAGGTTTTCGTCTGCATGACCAGCAGAGTAGAGGATAGTTAAGTGGGAAGATGGTGGAGTGGAAAAAGATCCACATGCAGCGACGTGGCAGATGGGGCAATAGAACAAGGGTATGGTTTGAAAAGAGGTAGCATACCTGAGGGTCGGCAGGAAGTGGCTTCGCTCGTGGTCGTCGTCCTCCGCACGCACTACGGCAGCGAGCTTGGGGACGGAGTCCATCCCGCGTGGGCGCTAGGTCTAAGAGGACGGCCTTAACGTCAGTGCGTGACCTCGCTCGCTGCCGACGAGTGCGTCAACGCTGCATGTCCTTTTCTTCCCCGGCGGATCTGTGACCACCGGCGAGGAGAGAGAGAGGCCGTATTTTTAGATCTAGAGAGAGGGTGATAGTGTGAGAACCAAGTGGGCAACCCTTAGCAAGAAAGCTCTCAAGCTCCAGCCTATATATCTTTTTTATACTAATGCGGCACCTCGGGCCAACGCGGCCAAATCGCATTTTGCACAAGAAATTACACACCATGTTTCATTGACATGTGCTCCCGTTCCAACATGTCAGTGAGACGACGATGAGTCCTTTTGTACAATTTCCGAAAGGACGTGTAGGCCGAGGTGCCTCTTCGTGTACCGTGGCAAACTGGCAACCGTCCACCGACTCTTCGCCTTTCCCTCTCGATTTGGAACTGCTGTCGCACGCTCTTCCTCCCTCCTCCATTTGCCTTCACCCTTCCTTCTGCCATTGTTCGATCATCTTCTCCATGGAGAGAACAAGCTGGAAACGACCCCGTTATTCTTGCCCCAATCTGAAAGATGATGTGGTGGGGGAACTCATTGATCGGTGCGATGTCATCATCTCGGCTAGCATGGCAAGTTCATTCTAGACCATTCTCGACTCAACTAATAACATCATTACAAGGAACCCAAGGGTCTAGGAGTGGTTTGATCTCCCTTAGCTTCTTTGCTATAAGCCTGTTCGCATGGGCGCGGACGACGGAGGGCTCGCCTTGTGCAAGTTGATGACGCTTGATAATGATACGTGTGATGTCAAGATGCCATCGTTTCAGGGTACGGCCTTGGCTAGCGCAAATGGAGATTGGGTTGTTTATATTGGGTACAATTGCGAGTGGGAACTTGTGAATGTGTACACTCGTCAGCGGATTCCACTTCCAAAAATCTCAGAGTGCCATGAGGTTGAGCACACAGATGATCTACGTACGTTCAAATACGATCATGGTGATTGTCGTCTACGGAAGATAGCAATTTGTCGAGTTCCCAACCGCTCTCGGAATTACAAGAACTATGAAGTTGTTGCTATCTTCGACAAGCTTGTTGCCGTCCTTCGTGGTTCGACAGGATGGATATTGCTCAAAAATCATTTTATGTACACGGATGAGTACTGTGATGCAATTGAATACGAGGGTATTGTGTTTGCTGCCACTACTCATGGCACTGTTTTTGCATTGGATCCTCGTAGTTTCGGTACGTTTGTCTTCCATCGTAATTATAATTGTTTCATCCACATGCATGCAGGCAAGTTTCCCTTTACTAATTAACCTTCTTCTTGTGTTTCCAAGGTCCTGTGAACATTCCACCACCTATACTTGGAAAATTTTATAACCAAGGGGGAGATGACGATGGTGATGATCACGAGCATGAGGACGAGCAGAACTTATATACTCAGTGGCGCCTGGCAGCTAATTCCGATGGATCACCTCTTCTTGTCTGTATACAGTGCACTATGATTGTTACTACTGAGGGAGCAGGTGTTGTATCCCATGGTTGCCCTCTCCGGACCTATTCCAACACCCGTTGCATGGTATTCGAGATGGATACTAGTGTGCTAGCGCCAACACCTTCTCCCTGGTTCAGTATTGATAGTCTTAGAGAAAACTCGCTCTTCCTTGGACAAAACTATCCAATGATGGTGAAAGGCGATCCAGCTGCTGTTGACACAATGTTACTACCATTTATGATAAGCAATTGTATCTATACCTCGGACATTGTGGTGGTTCCCTACCCTGGTCCTGATATATGTCGCTTTAGCCTGGATGATCAGTCCTGCGTTGCTCTCGATATTGACAATAGCTGGCCCTTCCCAGAGCACCTATGGTTCAAAGCAAGCGTTTCCAACGCCGAGGATTGGTTGAGTTGAAGTTCATTTCATTGCTTGTTATTTGTTGTTTGATGGAAACTTCAGTATTTACTAGAATGTTTTGTTGGAAATAATCTATAATCCAACATGTATCCTCGTTGTCGTTGTGTGTTGATGACTTGTTGTATGTAATGAATGGTACATTTGCAAATGCATGTCATAGACTCAATTTATGAATGGCTTTCGAGTCACTTCTTGGAGTGTGAGTACCATAGTAGTATAGCCAGCATCTGGTTAGTATATGAAGTTGCCACATCACATAGAGCCAACCTAATATTGGAGTATGCTAGCCCTCCACCGGCGCGCCGCTTCAAATGGCGGAGGAAGTGAGAGGTCGCGTCACCTTGTGTCCAGATCCGAGATGCCACGTGTACCAGATGAATGACTCCAAGTTCGACCACCGTGATGTTAGGTGCGAGCCGAGGAACACTGTTGGAGAGACCCCCCTCATAATTTTCCTACATTGGCCGTTTGATTCATAGGATAGAATGCTATAGGATTTTTTTCCTATGTAGTCATGTTTTAATTGGCAATCTAGCATCCACTCCAACTTTTGTTTCACTTCCTTTGTTCCTATGAAGAGAGTGCTTGCTCTAAATGATGTGGTGCTACGAGAGCCGCCTATATTAATTAACCATGCTCTAGAAAAGGTGGACCAGCTTTGGCTATAGTAGTACTGTACTAGGTTAGTAGGTGACCTTGCGCTTGGCTCTTCTCCTCTTCTGGAAGTCGAATAATAATGATGGTACTACAGTAGTACTTCTGGCAATCTGACACCAAATGAACTGCTACACCTCCACCGCTTGTAAGCAAAAGTTTCTCCTCGTGCTGCGAGCTACCGCGCACGCATTGGCGAGGGAGAAGGCGTAGTAAGCAAGCTTCTCGTCGTTCTACGAGTTGACGGGACACATCAAAGTTATTTATTAGCACTCTCTTCAAAAAGGGCCGACCATGTCCATGGCTACCATCCCGTGCTCTGTCATTGAGTACGTGCACTATTCACATGCCATCGAGGAGAAAAAATATTGCGTACTAGTACTAGGTGCCATCGAAGTGCACGACTCACTTATGCACTGCATATCTCCATTTTCTTGCATGGCACGCCACCTTGATGCTAGATGTCCCGCGTGTCATGGAGGCATATAGTACGATTTTGTAAAATGGAGGCATATAGATGTCCCGCATGTCGGCAAAAGGATGAACAAAGCTCATGTCTTAGACGAAAGAGTGGAAGAACATAGATTCCTGACGACCGAGAAGGAGCAACAAACCTCGGGGTGGAGTGTCTGCACTCATAATATTTTATATTATTAAGTGATATAAAATCAATCAAATCTCTCCACGTTCCTATACCATTCTATAGAATGAGAATAACTTTGAACGTAAGCCATTGATTCACTCTATCCAATGGTCATAGTTGGAAAATCCAAACAAAACCAAGCATTGGATCAACTCGTTTTTCGAGATCAACTCTTTTAGCACTTAGATTGTTGCCGCCTTCCCACCTAGCCCACCTATATATCCGCTCATGTGTGATGACCACAGGAGCTATCCACTCAGATTTATGTTGACAAAATAATGGTCGATAACTAATGCGACACCTCGGGCCAACGCGGCCAGATCGCATTTTGCACGAGAAATTACACACCATGTTTCGTTGACATGTGGTCCCGTTCCAACATGTCAGTGAGACGACGACGAGTCCTTTTGTACAATTTCTGAAAGGACGTGTAGCCCGGGGCGCCTCTTCGTGTACCGTGGCAAACTGGTAACCGTCCACCGACTCTTCGCCTTTCCCTCTCGATTTGGAACTGCTGTCGCACGCTCTTCCTCCCTCCTACATTTGCCTCCACCCTTCCTTCCGCCATTATTCGGTCATCTTCTCCATGGAGGGAACAAGCCGGAAACGACCCCATTATTCTTGCCCCGATCTGAAAGATGACATGGTGGGGGAACTCATTGATCGGTGCGACTTCATCACCTCGGCTAGCATGGCAGGTTCGTTCAACACCATTCTCGACTCAACTAATAACATCATTACAAGGAACCCAAGGGTCCAGGAGCGGTTTGATCTCCCTTATCTTCTTCGCTATAAGCCTGTTCGCATGGGCGCGGACGACGGAGGCCTCACCTTGTGAAAGTTGATGCCGCTTGACAACGATACATGTGATGTCAAGATGCCATCGCTTCAGGGTAAGGCCTGGGTTGGCGCAAATAGAGATTGGGTTGTTTATATTGGGTACAATTGCGAGTGGAAACTTGTGAATGTGTACACTCGTCAGCGGATTCCACTTCCAAAAATCTCAGAGTGCGTTGAGGTTGAGCACACAGATGATCTACGCACGTTCAAATACGATCATGGTGACTGTTGTCTACGGAAGATAGCAATTTGTCGAGTTCCCCACCGCTCTTGGAATTACAAGAACTATGAAGCTGTTGCTATCTTCGACAAGCTTGTTGCCGTCCATCGTGGTTCGACTGGATGGATATTGCTCAAAAATCAGTTTCTATACATAGATGTGTACTATGATGCAATTCAACATGAGGGTCTTGTGTTTGTTGCCACCACTCGTGGCACTGTTTTTGCATGGGATCCTCGTAGTTTCAGTACGTTTGTCTTCCACCATAATTATAATTGTTTCATCCACATTCATGCGAGTTAGCAAGTCTCCCTTCTCTACTAATTAACCTTCTTCTTGTGTTTCCAAGGTCCTGTGAACATTCCACCACCTATACTTGAAATTTTTATAACCAAGGGGGAGATAACGATGGTGATGATCACGAGCATGAGGAGGAGCAGGGCCCATATGCTCACTGGCGGCTGGCAACTAATTCTGATGGATCACCCCTTCTTGTGTGTATATAGCCCACTGCTGATGTTACTACTGAGGGAGCAGGTATTGTCTCCCATGGTTGCCCTCTCTGAACCTATTCCAACACCCGTTGCATGGTATTCGGGATGGATACTAGTGTGCTAGCGCCAACAACTTCTCCCTGGTTCAGTATTGATAGTCTTGGAAAAAACTCGCTCTTCCTTGGACAAAACTATCCAATGATGGTGAAAGGCGATCCAACTGCTGTTGACACAACGTTACTACCATTTATGAGAAGCAATTGTATCTATACATCGGACATTGCGGTGGTTCCCTACCCTAGTCGTGATATAGTAGGCTGCTTCAGCCTGGATGATCAGTCCTGCATTGGTCTTGAGATTGACAGTAGCTGGCTCCTCCTAGAGAATCGTTTTTGGTTCAAAGCAAGCGTTTCCAACGCCGAGGATTGTTTGAGTTGAAGTTCATTTCATTGCTTGTTATTTGTTGTGTGATGAAAACTTTAGTATTTACAATGTATCCTCGTTGTCGTTGTGGGTTGATGATCTGTTGTATGTAATAAAATGATATGCCTATGATAAACTTACTAAATTTATGAATGGCCTTCGATTCGCTTCTCTGAGTGGGTGCTGCGACGAGGAATATATATATATTTTCCGAATAGATAATTGTATGTGAATTGCAACAGGTTATCGGATGAGGCCAATCAACAATAGTACACTATTTATACTAGCTTCACATGTTGCACTATCTCTACGTCTACGTACATAATATAACAAGTTTTAAACTTGAGACCAGCCACCCATCCTCACAAAGAACACTTTTTAACCTCACACTGACTCCAGGAAATTTGGCCACAGTGTGAGGTGGGCCATATGTTAATGTGTTCGCTGTACATAACCAGCACCTCGAATCCTCGATACTACTACTACTACTACTACTACTACTACTACTACTACTACTACTACTACTACTACTACTACTATAAGTAGTAGGAGTAGTAGGGTGGCATGGGCCAGAACGAGCATTCACGTCCAAGAGTACGGCACACGCCACCAGCACGACTTCCATCTAACACCGTATTTTTTGGAGTCTGTGCTACAACAATCTCTTCAACCCCATCATTTCTCTAACTCAGCCATCGCGCGGTGGGCGAGGTGGGGGTTTGCCGATAGTCGGTTTCCTCAACTGCGGTCCCACTTGTAAGGCCAACTCCAACGCACGACCCCAAACAAACCTCCGTTTTGCCCGGATTCTGTCCATGTGGGTAGGGCAATGGGATCGTGTCCGGGCCATTTCTCGGATGCAGTGGTCGTGCGCCGAACACGCGGACGCATCCTGGCCGCGTACATTTTTCTTTGCAAACACATATCTTTTGTCCATCATTGATTTTTTGGTACATGGAAATACATCACCAAAATTTTGACTAGAAGAGCAAGACCAAAGAAAACAAGAACCCCAAGAATACATTTTAGAAGATATCCAACTTCCATAACTGCTCCTGTAAGTTGGATTAGTGCCTTCTCGATTCATTCATTGTTGATTTGCGGAGGCTCAATCTTGTGTGCTTCTTTCTTCTTCGAGTGTAAAGAAGTAGCCGTGTCTAGCCTCTATTCTATCAACAAGTGCACTAGTCTCATCTCTAGCCTCTATGCTAGCTAAAAGTGCTAGAACATCTACTAAATTGCGCTCTATCAATATATCATTGTACTCTTCTTCCTAATACCAAAACTTGCATCCATTCTACACAAATAAAATTTTAAGTTAGCACAGCTAGTCTAATCCGAGAGCACAACCGAATATTTGGTTGAGTTCTTCCTCCTTTTGCCGACACGTGGGACATCGAGCATCCAGGTCGTGTCATGCAAGAAAATAAAGTGGTAGTTGAAGCCACGTGATGTGCATCTTGGGTTAAACTGTAAATAGAATATTACTACTCTTGAGTAACTCCAAAAGGGGCCACCGAAGATCTTTATTGGATTTGTTTTTCATTACCAGCATGTCGAGGTGAAAGATGTGCAGGTTCAGTGGGTCCTCTTGTGTTTTCACTGACATGTGGGACCGCATATGAGCAAACAGACGATGGGCTCTACGCGTCTGCTGGCTGGCTAAGAAGAGAGATAGAGGAGGGCTGAGCACGGACTCCAGGAAATTTGTTCTCCGTACCAGCACCTCGATATAGTAGGGTGGCATGGGCCATAACTAGCATTCATGTCTAGCAGTATGGCACACGCCACCCACATGAGTCCCATCCGACACCAATTTTCTTGGAGTCCGTGCTACAGTCATCTCTTCTCCCTCCTGTTTTCTCAGCCATCACGCGGTGGGCGGGGTGGGGGTTTGCCAATAGTCGGTTTGCTCAACTGCGGTCCCACTTGTAAGTGAAAATGCAACACATCACGAATTCCCCCTTGAGCGGCGTGTCGGACCAACCGTGTGGGGTGCGACGCGAACACGGCAGGCTTTTCCTTTTGAACTTGTAACTTGTAAAATTTGGTTCTGCTCCATGGCGCGACCGATAGATAGACATAACGATTTTCCCTAGAGTAATGAGAAGTTTGGTTCTTGCGCGGTTCATGCATGGAGTACATACGAAAATTATGAAGTTGATGCGAAAGGTAAGATAATTACTAGTAGTACCATATACTACTACATGTATTTGACGGAAAGATAAAGATACATACGGATCCATCAACGACATCCTCACGCGCTAGTGCACCGAGTCACCAATCGACGTGTGAGGAGCAGCGGCGTTGGCGGCAAGCTCAACGTGCTTCCAAACAATGCCGTCCAAGGTTGCCCTGCGGTCCAAGAAGGCCAGCGTCCTATCATCCTCCTCTTGCATGTAGTAGTCCTTGTGGACGATTTGCGCGTAGACGTGGGTGATTATGTCTATGGTGTCTTGCTGCTCAGGCGCTGCGCGGAGAGCGCGACCTCGAGGTGGACATTCTCCGGCGCGACGGTGGGCAGTCGCAGGGCCACTAGTGCGTCGAAGAGGTTGTCACCATAAAGGCCGTTGAGGGTGGCAGGCATCGCAGAGCCTGGGCGCGTGGGCTGGAAGTGTACGTCAAGGTCGTCCGTGAGCTTCTTGACGATGGTGAACTTGTCAAGGAAGCCGATGAGGACCTCATCGAACAAGGAGACGAAGCTGTCGTCCAAGCGGCCCCTCGCCCTGGTGGCCTCAAGCACTACCTGGAGACATTCCTCGGTGCCGGGCCGCAGGCCTGCGTCATGGACCATCTGGCACTGCGGGCTGATGCTCGCGCTCATCGCCTCCATGGGTCTAGCTTCTAGTCAACTGATCTTGCGATTGGAGTGATCACTCTTGCCCTTGGGTGCGTAGGTGCGTAGGATTTCGTAGATTGGACTGGCGGGAGACTTTATATGAGAAGTGCAGGCTGCATTGAATTCACGTGCATGTTGGCCATCTACTCCTCGCCCCTCTACTGCACATGCCTTTGGCTGTATGACAGGTTAGCCGTCCACCCGTTGGCCCCACGTGTCATACACCCAAAGGCAAGTGCAGTAAGTCAATGAAGCTGCGTCCCCCTCCGTGCCGGTGCAGTATAGTCATCTCACCGGGCCTTTAGTTGGGGCCAAATGAGAGAACTTTGATGTTTACTGGTTTATTGGTCCCCTTTGCATTTTGCGCCAAGTTTTGACCTTTGATTTGACTAATAAAATGTTAATGCATGTAACCAAAAATGTTGTGTAAGTCACCTTACGAAAACCAAATAATCCCAAAACACTTAGGCACGGTACATTAACTCCCTCCTCGTTTCTTATTTCATGGCATATCAACCAATGAGAGATGTGGGCCATGCATGCTTTCAATGACTTGAGACTACCAAACATCACATGCGGTGGTTAGTTCATTGCATGTGTTCCTATTAAGTAGCAAAAAGACATTAAGTTATCTCACCGATAGGAATAAAACAATACACCATGCATTTATTTACAGAGGGAGTAGTACATTTTTTGTGACATGCATTACTAGATATTGCTAGTCAAATACTAAATCCAGATGGATGTGGTAGTACTACTAAATCCAGACGGTGGTGCTAGTACTAGTAGTAGTACTACCAATGTAGTAGCACTGTACTACCCGTTGGTCAAATTATTACGTGTTGGTCCTCACAGTGAAGTGACAAGACCCTACGCCGGAGATGACACCTGAGTATAGGCGCCGTGTTCGGCATACCATAGTCCGCCTCACTGTATGTAGTCACTATCATCATGGCTGTAGACCTAGCCTACTTACAACTAGCCGTGTTCGGCATAATTTCCCGTGCATAGATGTCCGTGCATTGCACGGAACACCAAGATTGGGGGGTGGATGGCGCCGGCAGCGGCCATCGCGCCAGATTTTTCCATGGCCTTCTAGATGTGGTGGGGAGGAGATAAGGCTGATTGTGAGAGATAAGGAGTTGTTTGTAAATAGGGAACAAATGCGGGCATCTTTTTGCAAAACTAGAGAAGTTTGGTTTGTATGCGTCAGATCTAGATCCAACGGCTATTGGTGAAAGATGGCATGCACAACATCATCACCAACTCAGGACCTATTTGATTCGCAGGATTTTGAAAACACAGGAATAGGACATGGCAATATTACAAGTTTCAAACTAGTATTACAAATGTTAGGAGTAATGCTCCACCTACGAAGAGGGGATTACTAGGAAGTTTACGTAAGAACTTTCGTTATTTAGGTGGATGTAGCATTATAGTACAAACTAAAATCCACCGTCCTGACAAGTCACTAGTGGGCAAATAAGTTTTCGAGTCTCTGGCCACTTGATGTTTCAAAAACAAATTCAGCTTCTGCACACCATTTAGGCTTAGACGCTTGCGGTGATCAGCACACCATTCATTGTTGCGCCAGAGAACGCCAAACCACATTACCTTGAGCACACTTGCCTCCAGAACAAAGAACTGGGCCAATTTAATCTCTGATGTGCTGCCTCGGTAGTCGATCAAATCAATTTCTGTAAGATGGAGATCAAGGCATTCGATGAGATTGTTATAGTGCAGCACATTTTTCACTTTCGGGTCTTTTTTTATCTGCAAAAGAAGAGAACATATTAGAGTAGCTGGCTGTATAAGATTGCCGTGTCATCAAGAGGTACCAATATCATTCGCTCATACGATAGGGTTGGCTGGCTAGTGATATTTTTTCACTCACTCACTCTCTCTCTCTATCTCTCTCTCTATCTCTCTCTCTCTATCTCTCTCTCTCTATCTCTCTCTCTCTCTCCTCTCATTTACCTAGGAGTATGTGAAGAGCTTGGGCATTTTTTGCCTTCCACTATCTGACCGATGCCATATTTCGCAAAAGTATGCCACATAATACGCATCGATGTCAAATCAAAAGATTTTGGCACCGCTCTCGCGATGTGAGAGAGTTGGCACCGATGTGCACACAGACCCACATGTATAAAAAAATCAATCAAACCAACTACACCATCCTCTCACTCTCCGAAACAAGTGTTTTTTTATTGCCTCAGTCCTCTCTCTCTCCCACGCAAGTGTTTTTTCATTGCGTGAGTTAATTTGGCACCGGAGCAAAGTAGGTGATCCATATTGGGGCACCAGGTGAGCAATGGAGGGGCATCGATGCCAAATGCATCACAAGTGAATTTGGCACGTGTTTTGGCCTACATAGTGGAGGGCCGTTATAGCCCACTTTTGTCCTACCTCTTATTTAGTATAATATTCTGACCATAGATTTATGTAAGAAAATGCCAATGCATGTCACTAAAAATTACACCATTTGAAATTATGTTCAAATACAAATCCAACGATATAGTTCTTAGTGACATGCATTAACATTTTGTCAGTTAAATCTATGGTCAAATTTTGATACTACAAAATAGGAAGAGTAAACCAGGATGGAGGTATACTTGCTCTTAGGGTAACCATAGAGTTACTGGAGTAGCCTAAGTTACTTTCCACTATGACTAGCCTAGGCTACAATAGTAGTACAACAAAAAAACGATGCAGGTGATCATGTGAGAAAAAAATACTAAAAACACTTCTTTCGGTGCAGTGTGTAGATGCAGTTTTGAACACTACACTGGTCATCGTAATTTGGGAAAATTACAAAAACATTGAGCTACG
The DNA here is from genome assembly GCF_056163025.1 of Triticum urartu. Taxonomy (NCBI): domain Eukaryota; kingdom Viridiplantae; phylum Streptophyta; class Magnoliopsida; order Poales; family Poaceae; genus Triticum; species Triticum urartu. Next base: position 632,281,935 of record NC_141879.1, read on the forward strand.
TTGTTATTACCGCTTACCAATAGGAAAGAAGCTTCACCTTGATGAGTAGCTTCTCCGTGCACAGAAAGCACGTAAGGAATCCAACAACTTGATCCAGATTGGGGCCGATAGATTTTATTGCCAAGATCTTCACTGTGCGCATAGACTGGGTCAAGCTTGTGGGAATCATTTTCTAGAAGACGGTCGTAAATACATCAAGAAGAAATTTAAAAATGTGAATTTCAAGAATATGGAGAAGAAGATGAGTGTTGTACCTGAACGATTACGGATCCAATAAAGAGTTCGGAGAATTTGGCAGATGAGTGCACCAACGCTGTCAATTTCGGCGCCTCAATGACCCTGATTTTTGTTGGATCTTCTAGATCCGATACAAGCAATCTGTCAAGGAAAGGCACATTCTCAATGACCATAACGTGGAACAGCTAGAGTGATCTCTTCCCAATTGATGTCTTGTTGCGGGGCCAGCAAGACACATAAATCCATCGGAGATTCATCGAGGCGATGTGGAGGCTAATGAACCCGTGGATCTACTCAAGACGAAGGTACTCGAGCGCACTACAATTGTGGAGCAGGTGCTCCATAGCCTTCTTCAAGATGACAATGTCGAAGAGGTCGAGCTGCCTGAGTTGAGGGAGAAGAAGGGTGGGTGCAATATTAATCTGGGGAAGATAGCAGGAGCTGAAGCTAGCACGACGCAGCACTGGCGCGAGGCAGAGCGAGGACGGCGGCAGAGAGCGACATTGTCTAGCTTCAAAGCTGAGCTCCTCGAGCTGATCTAGTGCGGGGGATAAGAACCACTCGTCGAACTTGGGTTGGACCTTGCAGTTGGTACTGAACATGCGGATGTCACAGCGTCTAGCTGGCCCAGGGTGCGATGAAAGGATCTTGGAGACTGCGGCCATGCGTTTGCAATCCCCATCGCAGAGGCAGCTGTCGACGGTGAGGTTGAGGGGGACGCGGCGCCAGAGGGGGCGCCATCACCGGGAGAGCAGGGCGGTCCGCACGGCCGATTTGGTGGGGATGAGGCCGATGATGACGAGCAGCATGTCGTCGGGGAGGCTGCTGATGAAGTCCAGGCTCGCCGGATGCGGTTTTGGCTCGAGCCGCCTCCGCTTGTTGGCTGCCTCGCCGTCCATCTCAATCGGCGGCGATGTCGGTGTACACGTGTGCTGGTGTGTGTTGTGTGCTAGGTGTGCGCGAGTGTGTTCTTCTGTGCATGCCGCCGCGCAGTGGTGAATTGTGCGCGAGTGCGTCCTTCACGCGGAAGAAGTGTGTCCTCAATGCGCCCTCAATTTACTAGCATGCAGGGTGCTACCCGAGTGGTCTCAACTTTGTTTACTTCACCACTTGTCAGATGGGCCTCTAGTTTACTTATTTTCACCCACTGCCACATGGGCCAGCACACGAAGATATAGAACACGAGCTAACAAGGCAGCATGTGGTCTGGTTGACTGGTCAACTAAACAATATACGGAGCTATACGCTGACATAGTGAGCGTATAATCCATCGGTATAGAGTGTTCGAGTGAAAGGGGAGGCCCGTGAGAGATAGCAGAGAGAGAGAAAGAGCTACTCCCTCCATTCGATAATGTAGTTCCAACATTTTTTTTAAAGTCAAACTTTTGAAACTTTGACCAAGTTTATAAAGAAATTACTTATATCTACAATACCAAAGATAAATGATAGTATGAAATAAGTACATGTTGTGATGAATCTAATGATCGTTCCATGTGTAAATGTTTTTCTCCACATATACCTGGTCAAACTTTTCTGAGGTTTGACTTTCCAAAACATCGATATGCTTATGGACGTGAGAGAGTCCATAACTAGAGAGAGAGAGTGAAATAGAAAGAGTGAGTGAAAAAAGTGTGTGTGTGTGTGTGTGAAAGAGACATGGACAACACTCGATAAAAGTCGAGAAAAAACGTGTGTGTCTTATGCAAACATATCACACATGCATCTTCGACAACGGAAGCAAGATGAGGAGATAGTGTGTGGTTGTTTGCAACCGAGAGAGCAAGACCCCTAGCACTTGCCAAGAGGGGTCTGACAAACAAGGGAGAGAGGTCGAGAGACGTACGGAGAAAATGCATACATGGGGAGGAGAGAGTGTATGTTTGTCATAGAGAGATCCCCTGGAGATCGTGATGGGACTACATGGGTGGGAGATCGAGTGACAAGGTGTGTGCGCGATAGAAGATACCCCGAGAGATTTCGAGATAGACGCATGGATGGAAGGAGACAATACGTGTGTTCCTGATGGCTAGTGAGAGATAATCATACTTAGCGGGGAGTGCTTGCGCCTATGATGGAGTGAGGGATTATGGTACTTATTAGGGGGGTGCGTGTCACATAGAGAGAGAACAAGGGCGGAGAGTGTTGGATGGGTCTATATGTATAGCGCGAGCAAGACATGTGTATGTGTGAACCATGGAGATATAAAGTTTGAGAGAGATTGAGGAGCCCCGATAAGGCTGAGTGGTGCGTTAGATAGCTGAGAGGGGGAAAGAGATATTCCATCCGCTCGATAATGCAGTGCATGTAAATTTTTTAGAATTCAAACTTTGGAAACTTTGATGAGGTTTACGCAAATGGTATTTATATCTACAATACCAAAGATACATCATACGAAACTACATCTCATGGTGAATCTAATGGTATATGTTTGCCATTCTAGATGTAATTGTTTTTCTCTGCATACATGGTCAAACTTTGTGATGTTTGACTTTTCAATAAATCAATATGCTATGGACCGAGGAGAGTGCCTAAGTCGAGAGAGATCAAGTGTGTGTGAAGGAGAATGAGTAAGTGTGCAAAAAGAGTATGTGTGTGAAAGAGAAAGTGACAACAAACGATAAATTAGAGAAGGAGTGTGTTTTTTCGTTTCTTAGGCGAACATCTCACGCATGCATGTCCGAGATAGAAAAGCGAGGCGAGGAGATACACGAAGATAGCTAGTGTGTGATTGTTTGCAATGGAGAGAGACACCCCTATAGTACATGTCCAATAGAGGTCTGGCCAACAAGGAACAAAGGTCGATAGGGACACATGGAGAACATGGACGCATGGGGAGGGCGAGAGGGTGTGTTTGTGATAGAGAGATCCCCTCAAGATCGTGAGGGGACTATTTGGGTGGGAGATCGAGGGAGGTGCGTGCGCGATAGAAAGATGCCCCGAGAGAAATCGAGATAGACCATGCACATCTTTCTGATGGAGACTAAGATTAGCTAGTCATATATATAGGGGGGACTGCGTGTGCCTACAATTGAGTGAGAGACCATCATACTTGGTTAGCTAGGCATGAGATTGTGTGTGTGTGTGTGAGATGGAGAGAGAACAAGGGAGAGATATAGAGTTTTAGATGGGCCTATCGAGTGCGAGTGAGATATGCATGTGTATGTGTGACCTAGGTAGATGGAGAGTTTGTGAGAGAGGGGGAGAGCTCTGAGACGACGGAGTGGTGCGTGGGAGAGTTACGAGCAACGAGCCAAGGAATTTGTGTGCGTACGATGAGTGCACCCAAGATATCTAGCTTGGACTAGAGAATCATACATAGTGTGCGAGAGAGACCTATAGATGGAGTATATATGCATGCGAACTAGAAAGACCCCCCCCACACACACACAAAGAGAGAGAGAGAGATGGAGAGAAAGCGAGGGGGACCAACAAGGTTTGTGTGTTGGATGGGTGCGACAGAATTGAAGATTGTCGGAGAGAGAGAGAGCAAGAGAGAGAGAGAGAGAGCGGGAGTCCGGGAGAGGGGGAGTTCGTGTTTTATGCATCAAAGACTGGTATAAACCATGTTTTGATATGAACTTGCATTCAAATATTTAAATTGGAGAACATGTTTTCTGCAGTCCACACATGAACGGATATATGCGTATATCGAACAAGTTCATTAATTTGACTTTCAACATGTTCATGGAGTACTATAATACAGTACAACACACTACTCGATTGAGGTGTTCAATTTTGGATTTAGTTCACTATCTTGACCTGGTGAACGAGTTATTTCATTGAATCGAGATATTTCATTTTGGGTTTGATTCCCGTTTTTGAGTGGGTCAACTATTTGTCATATAGTAAATCGCTAGCAACGAGCATGTAAAAACACATTACTCCCGAGCATCATGTCTCCATCTAAAAAAGAAGTGGCAAGATAATATTTCAAAATTTGATTCGAATCGACTTGGAAAGGTAGACATGGATGCTCGTTCTCCCAAATTTCAAATGAAGCGTTAAACATCCTCTGCTCGGTGGAATTCTCCTGAGCAAATAAATGGGAGACGTGAAATTACCGTCCTATGTGGGACATGCATCAATTGGCCCGTTGTACATCGAGGGTAGGTTCGTAACTTCATCCAAGCGTGCCTTCTCCTCGGCTGAAATGACATGTGCCGAATAATTCATAAACCATGGTCGGCAAAACACGCTCTCCTCGCCCGAAATCGCTTGCGCCCACTATATTTCAAAACACGCCCTCCTCGCCTGAAATCGCTCCCGCCCACTATTTGGGGAGAAGCAAAGTTACTCTACTATCCCCGACCCTCGGTACACAGACCCAAGCCAAGAAGCCTAAAGGCAGGGGTAGAACTATAACTCCCCCTCACATTTCAGACAAATGCGTTCGTAAAACATGGTTCCACTCCCCTCCCAATCCCCCCCATTCATACCTCGTGGGCGCCAAATCACCTTCTCCCTCGAAGCTCCCTTCTCCCAAGCCGCGAAACCTTAGCCCCTCCTCCATGGCGCCTCCACCGCACCAATTTCACAGCCGCCCTCCTCCCTAATGCCGGAGACGCTGTCCATTTGCCGTCGTGCACTGGGTCGTGTGCCTCTTACTGCGTGCTACTGGAGCTGCCTCGACGACGGCCGCGTGAACCGTACCAGAGCCGATTCACCCCCGCTGTTGTTCACGGTGCCGTAGCGGCTCCAACTTCGGATCCATCCAGAGTCCCGGCGCTGCTTCCCCGTAGCCGTCGACCGTCGTGACATCGTTGTTTCCCTGTCGCCGATCGCCACCGCAACCGTACCGGCCTCACCGACTTAGCAGCTGGACCTGCCTACTTCACCATGCCACCAGATAGGTCACACCCTCATCTCAAAACACTTTATTTAGGCGTCAGTTGTCTGAATTTTTATTCTGGGCCAATTGATTCCCAATGGGAAGCAGCACCCCTCGAGGTGGCGGAGCTCCTAGGCTGCCGGTTGGCTAGTGTCTAACGTAAGGGTGCGGGGCCGCAAGTTCTCCATGGAAGCAGCACTTAGATGGCTATTTTAGAGTTGCGTCGGTTGAAGGTACTGCCGCTGCCGGATCGGGATGACGGGGAGTCTTTGTGGATTGGCCCGGGGGCAGCGCAACCATGGCAATGCGGTGGGGCGAGGAGTGGAGTTTTGACCGGGGCCATGGACGGCGGAGGCAGGCTGCTCTGCTGTTGGTCGCTGGCTCTTCGGGGAAGATTCCTAACAGTGTCAGCCGGGAGGCACAAGACGGCCATCAAGCCATTCGGCGTAGATCGGACAGTACCAAAATAAAATAAAATCGTGTGACCCCAATTTAGTCTTCAGTCAACAGACGTGTGACCACTCTCATACCTTGCTGTTGATCTCTTAGTGTATTTCTTTAGATCAAAGAGATGTGTCATTCTTAACATTATGCGTCATCTGCATCTTCAGCCACACCATCTTCCGACTCACCGCAGCTGCTGCAACAAGGGAAGCATACACCAAAAGGGAGCTATAGTCACCACTCAACAGTTCCCTGCATCAAATCCACATGCCCGACATGGACATCCACAAAAATTGCATGGCCATCGACAAGTCAGCACAGGATGCTCACTCCTATGGATGGCGGCCAGATAGGTTGTACCCTCATCTTACTTGTGTGCAACATTTATGGCTTTGTTATTCATCTAAGCATGGAAAATAGATTATCACATTTCACTGTATATTCATGCTGATCTCTTACGAGTATTGTTCAGGAGTTAACATTGTTCCATAGTTCAGCTAAGATACTTGTTCTTTAGGTAATGCTGTTCCATAGTTATCATGCATCAGCCAATGCTATCCCATAGGCTAGTGATTATAGTATTATACCACTTCTAGTATTACCTATGCTGTTCTTTGATACTTTTGTGTGCCATCTAGTTAATCTCGAGTACAAATGATACATATTCTGTAGCTTTCATCTGTGTTCTCCCTTTAGTTTTTGAGACATGTTCCTACTAGTTAACCCCAGTCCTACTATTTATGTCGTCTCCTACAGGCACTCATTACATAAATCTAACTACTAGTTGTCTTCCATGCATGTCAGATATAATTGCACACACTGATATATCCACAAGAGCCTCACGGAGCAATGTAAAGGCCAATAAACTTGATGTCAATGATACCCAATATGATGGAACATGTAAAGGCAGTTCTTCAGAAGACTTGCAGAAAGATGTTGAATCCTCTTCACCCCACAAGGTCCTTGCTCTAACTTAGCCCGTGATATGGGTACAACATGCATATAATGTCTTGGAGTGTATCTACTCCCTTGCATTGCCATGTGCTTAGCATGCTGATCATGCATGTAAATATGTCGTGCCTTCCTTTTTTCAGTACATATTCCATTCATGATAACATGTTTTCAAGTTCAAGTACTGTCATTCTACTCTATCGCAATGCCATCTGCTTAATTTGGACATCATGCTTCTGAATATCTTATGCATTGTTATTCATCAGTACGTACTTCATCTGTCTACCATACCATGTTTTTTACATTGATGTGTTGTTCTAGTGCTCTGTTGCAATGCCATCTTAATTTCCCAATCATAGACGTGTATGTTGCCTTAGTTTTTTCTATACGTATTCTGCTAGCATACAGTTTTACATTCAACTAGTGTTTTTTACTGTGTTGTCCTGTCGTATCCCTAGCTCTTACACCATACTCCCTCCGTCAGGATTACATGTTGCCGAAATGGATAAAAAGGATGTATCTAGAACTAAAATATGCCTAGACCCATCCATTTTTTTCCCGAATGGAGGGAATACATGTCAATATGTCATGCCTTTCTATTCTTCAGTACCTATTCCATCTCTCTGCTGTAGCATGTTTTATAATTGAAGCACCATTCTTCTATACAAGGCATGCAAGGGGAAGACGACTATGTTAGAATCTGAAGGGTTACAAACCAGGTCTTTCCAAAAGATCCAAACGCCAGGAGATAATAAACCAACTCCAGTTTTTATAGATACTGCTCCAGCACAGAGAAACCCAACTCCTGTTGATAATAAGCAGATTCCAGTGGCCAAAGAACTAGTCCACTCCAGTCCAGCAAAAATATGTCAACTCCATTCTAAGAAGCGTGTGCGTATCCTTGCATCATGAAATTTTATAGCATGCTGATCATATTTTCTACATGTTTCCTACCCATCTCTCTTTTAGAAAATAAGCTTAACAGATAGAAGAATTTCTGCACTGGTATCGTCTGTGAGGAAAGATTCTTGCGGGAATTCTCTGTGCTCCAATGCAGATGTAAGTACCTGTTGTATATCATATATTTTTACATCAACATGTATTTTGTCAATCGGCGTGAATCCAACATTTATCTGATCTAAATTTAGTTGTAGCAAAATGTATGATTAAAGGCCACAATGTTGATTTTTGTAAGGAAAACTGCCTGGTAGTTTTGCATCCTGAGCTGCATGAGTGTACTATATCATATCAGTGGGTTAGATTACTTTGGTTCTGCAGTGGGTTTTCAGTGTTTTTTACTGTGTTGTCCTGTCATATCCCTAGCTCTTACATCATACTCCCTCCGTCCGGATTACATGTCGCAGAAATGGATAAAACTGGATGTACCTAGAACTGCAATACGCCTAGACCCATCCATTTATTTCCGGATGGAGGGAATACATGTCAATATGTCATGCCTTTCTATTCTTCAGTACCTATTCCATCTCTGCTGTAGCATGTTTTATAATTGAAGCACCATTCTTCTATATAAGGCATGCAAGGGGAAGACAGCTATGTTAGAATCTGAAGGGTTACAAACCAGGTCTTTCCAAAAGATCCAAACGCCAGGAGATAATAAACCAACTCCATTTTTCATTGATACTGCGCCAGCACAGAGAAACCCAACTCCCACTGATAATAAGCAGATTCCAATGGCCAAAGAACTAGTCTTCTCCAGTCCAGCAAAAGAATGTCAACTCCATTCTAAGAAGCGTGTGCGTATCCTCGCATCATGAAATTTCATAGCATTCTGATCATATTTTCTACATGTTTCTTACCCATCTCTCTTTTAGAAAATAAGGTTAAATGATAGAATACTTCCTTCATTGGGATTGTATTCGAGGAAAATATCTTGCGGGAATTATCTATGCTCCAATGCTGATGTAAGTACCTGTTGTATATCACTATATTTTTACATCAGCATGTATTTTGTTAATCGGCGTGAATCCAACCTTTATCTGATCTAAAATTAGTTGTAGCAAAATGTTAAAGGCGCCAATGTTAATTTTTGTAAAGAAAACTGTCTGGTAGTTTTGCATACTGAGCTGCATGAGTGTACTATCTCATAGCATGCACATTACTGAATTGTAGTGCTGCTCTGGTTGCCCATTCATTCATTGTGTCAATGTTGCTTTTGTATTACCTTACCTGGCTGATGATAGTTGTGCCATATTGTGTTAATTTGGTGTTGGCTAGTTGCCCAAACGTTCGTTGTGCCAATGTTGCTTTCCTATTATCTGACTTGGCCAATGATAGCAATGCTAGTGTCTTAATTTGGTGCAGGCTGCTGAAGATAAGAAGACAAACTCTGAAAACAGCAAGGCAACCCCATTGTTTCTTTCCAATTAATCTAGGCCATGTAATATGGCAATAACTCATGATTAATCTGTTTGGTTCCCCTGCTAATTTATGTTATGATGCAGTGGTCGAGACACTCTCCACTATCAATAATATAAGCCTGCCAAAATCGCCATCTGAATATGTTCAGTATCCTCTGTCTTGAATGCAACGGAAAAAATGTATGTTTGTGAACCAATTAATGGCTGAAGGAATGATGGAAATGGTGGAGGAATCAGAGGTGTAGAGTCGTGCGACACAACAACTGATCAATGTTTTCAGAGATAGTGTAGCAAAGCAGCAATAACTTGCCCACATGCTTATGGGCGTCATCCGTGCTGAGGTTGCAGATTGTGATGTTGTAGATCATTAGGTTCTGTTCATTTATATGCACTGGCATCAATCTTTGATTTCCCAATGGATGTAATTTCCTATAATATATGCTGGATGTGCAACGTTTTCCCTATATGCCGTACCTTTGCTTGATCGGTTTTGGTCCTGTGCATAATTGCTCGTCGTAATGGGCTCAAATTATCTAATTTGGCCTAAAGACATGTATGAACTTTAGTGGGCCCATTAAGTTAATGGGCCGTTACCAGGCCGAAAGTTAATGGTCGGCCCTCTTAACTCCCGGGTTGTTAACAGGCCGACATCGAAGTGGGCAACAGGTGGGCCCAATTGATTTCACGGGCCATTAACAGGTCGTTACTAAGTTCGGGCTACATATGACCCAACTATACTGTGGGCCTTTAGCAGGCCAAAAGAGACAACGGGCTTGTACTGGACCATGAAGAGCATGGGCCGCTAAGAGGCCGAAAGTCAGGTCGTATTGTAAATGGCCCAACTGTGGGCCTTTAGCAGGACAAAAGAGAAACCGAGCTGGTATTGGACCATGAAGGGCATGGGTCGTTAAAAGGCCAAAACTCAAGTCCGACTACAAATGGCCCAACAGATATATGGGCCGTCAACAGGCCGAAAAACACACCGGGCCGGAAATTGGCCCAACACTTAAATGGGTCGCTAAAAGGCCGAAACTCAGGTCTGACTACAAATGGCCCAACTGATTTATGGGTCATCAACAGGCTGAAAGACACACCGGGCCAGAAATTAGCCCAACGTTTAAATGGGCCGCTAAAAGGCCGAAAGATGTACATCGTGAAAATTGGCCCATCTACTGAATGGGCCGTTAACAGGCTGAAATCTCATCTGACCGATATTGAGCCCAAATATATAGCAGGCTCAAACTGACGATGGGCTGCAATGGTTTCAAATCTTTAACGGGCCGTTGACGGGCCAAATTGGCACATCTCGTATGGGCCATGGGCTTAATGGACGTGACACAAGTAGGCCTTATATGGGCCGTCCTGCTAATTTTTACTGGGCCGACCTTTTTCACCGGAATGGGCCACTATTGGGTCATGCCACGTGTCGACCTATCATAGGCGCCTCCTGTCCAATGAGTGGATGACATCTGTCCCAATGGTGAGGCAACATGTGTTGCCTCCGGCCAATGATGATTTTACACGTTGAAAATCCCCATTGGTCCGGGCTATTAACGGGTGATCGGATCCAAAACCGGACCCGATAGCTTAACAATGTTCTGTTACGGTGGATGCCTCGTGCCGGTCACCCTTGATGAAAGCACTCCTGTGATGTGCGATTTATCATCATGGAAGTGGACATTTCCGTGATGATAATTTTGGTAATGTCATGGAACACTTCTACGACAGCACAGGTATGACTATCTTGATTCTGTCATAAAATCGTCATGGATGTACATGCATGACAAAAAACGCGACCTACTGTGACAAACACGTATCATCACAGAAGTGTATTTTTTTTATAGTGAGGTGACAGACCAGTTGCAGGAGCATATGCAGACATTATGAACGTTTAGCAAGCTCGATATGATGATTACTTAATAGTTTAGTGCACCATGCTTTATGGCTTAGAATCGGGGCTTCAAAGACGTTTTGAATGCCACAAAGCATATGAGATGTTCCAAGAGTTGAAATTAGTATTTCAGACTCATGCCCGGGTCAAAAGGTATGAGACCTTTGACAAGTACTTTGCCTACAAGATGGAGGAGAATAGCTCAGCTAGTGAGCATGTGCTCAGAATGTCTGAGCACTACAATCACTTGAATCAAGTGGGAGTTAATCTTCCAGATAAGATAGTGATTGACATAGTTCTCTAGTCACTATCACCAAGTTACTAGAACTTCATGACGAACTATAATATGCAAGGGACGATGATAGTAATTCCCGAGCTCTTCGCGATACTGAAATTGGCAAAGGTAGAAATCAGGAAAGAGCATCAAGTGTTGATTGTTAACAAGACCACTAGTTTCAAGAAAAGGGCAAAGAGATAGAAAGGGAACTTCAATAAGAATGACAAGCAAGTTGTCACTCCCATGTAGAAGCCCAAAGCTAGACCCAAGCCTGGAACTGAGTGCTTCTACTGCAAAGTAAATGGTCACTGGAAGTGGAACTGCCCTAGATACTTGGCGGATAAGAAGGATGGCAAAGTGAACAAAGGTATATTGGATATTCATGTTATTGATGTGTACTTTACTAGTGTTTACAACAACCCCTCGGTATTTGGTACTGGTTCAGTTGCTAATAGTAGTAACTCGAAGTGGGAGTTGCAAAATAAACAGAGACTAGTTAAGGGCGAGGAGATGATGTGTGTTGGAAGTGATTCTAACATTGATAATATCACCATCGCACACTCCCTTTACCTTCGGGATTAGTGTTGAACCTAAAATAAATGTTATTTGGTGTTTGCGTTGAGCATGAATATGATTGGATCATGTTTATTGCAATACGGTTATTCATTTAAGTCAAAGAATAATTGTTGTTCTATTTACATGAATAAAACCTTCTATGGTCATACACTCAATATAAATGGTTATGAATCTCGATCGTAGTGATACACATATTCATAATATTGAAGCCAAAAGATGCAAAGTTAATAATGATAGTGCAACTTATTTGTGACACTGCCATTTAGGTCATATTGGTGTAAAGAGCATGAAGAAACTCCATGTGGATGGGCTTTTGGAATCACTTGATTATGAATCAATTGATGCTTGCGAACCATGCCTCATGGGCAAGATGACTAAGACTCCGTTCTTCAGAACAATGGAGCGAGCAACTGACTTATTGGAAATAATACATACTGATGTATGCGGTCCAATGAGTGTTGAGGCTCACGGCAAGTATCGTTATTTTCTGACCTTCACAGATGATTTGAGCAGATATGGGTGTATCTACTTGATGAAACATAAGTCTAAAACATTTGAAAAGTTCAAAGAATTTAGAGAGAAGTGGAAAATCATCGTAAACAGATAATAAAGTTTCTACAATCTGATCGTGGAGACAAATATTTGAGTTACAAGTTTGGTCTTCAACTAAAACAATGTGGAATAGTTTCACAAATTCATGCCACCTGCAACACCACAGCATAATGGTGTGTTCGAACGTCTTAACCGTACTTTATTGGATATAGTGCAATCTATGATGTCTCTTACCAATTTACCACTATCATTTTGGGGTTATGCATTAGAGACAACTACAATCACGTTAAATAGGGCACCATCTAATCCGTTGAGACGACACTATATGAACTATGGTTTGGCTAGAAACCTAAGTTGTCATTTCTTAAAGTTTGGGGTTGTGATGCTTATGTGAAAAAGTTTCAGCCTGATAAGCTCAAATCCAAATCGGAAAAGTGCGTCTTCATAGGATACCCAAAAGAAAATGTTGGGTACACCTTCTATCACAGATCCGAAAGGCAAGATCTTTGTTGCTAAGAGTGGATCCTTTCTAGAAAAGAAGTTAATCTCCAAAGAAGTGAGTGGGAGGAATGTAGAACTTGATGAGGTAATTGTACCTTCTCCCGAATTGGAAAGTAGTTCATCACAAAAATCAGTTCTACTGATTTCTTCACCAATTAGTGAGGAAGCTAATGATGATCATGAAACTTTAGATCAAGTTACTACCGAACCTCGTAGGACAACCAGAGTGTGGTCCGCACGAGAGTGGTACGGTAATCCTTTCTGGAAATCATGTTACTAGACCATGACGAACCTACGAACTATGAGGAAGCGACGATGAGCCTAGATTCCATGAAATGGCTTAAGGCCATGAAATCTGAGATGGGATCCATGTATAAAGAACAAAGTGTGGACTTGGATTGACTTTCCCAATTATTGGTGAGCCATTGAGAATAAATGGATTTTCAAGAGGAAGACTGACGCTGATAGTAGTGTTACTATCTACAAAGCTCAAATTGTTGCAAAAAGGTTTTTGACAAGTTCAAGGTGTTGACTACGATGTGATTTTATCACTCGTAGAGATGCTTAAGTCTATCCGAATCATGTTAGCAATTGCCACATTTTATGAAATCTGGCAAACGGATGTGAAAACTGCATTCCTTAATGGATTTCTTAAAGAAGAGTTGTATATGATAAAACAAGAAAGTTTTTTCAATCCTAAAGGTGCTAAAAAAGTGTGCAAGCTCCAGCGATCCATCTATGGACTAGTGCAAGCATCTCGGAGTTGGAATATACGCTTTGATGAGTTGATTAAAGCATATAGTTTTATACAGACTTTTGGAGAAGCCTGTATTTACAAGAAAAGTGAGTGGGATCTCTGTAGTATTTCTGATATTATATGTGGATGACACATTGTTGATCGGAAATGATAATGAATTTATGGATAGCATAAAAGGATACTTGAATAAGAATTTTTCAAAGAAAGACCTCAGTGAAACTGCTTACACATTGAGCATCAAGATCTATAGAGATAGATCAAGACACTTGATAAAAAATTCAATAAGTACATACCTAGACAAGATTTTGAAGTAATTCAAAATGGAACAGTTAAAGAAGGAGTTCTTGCCTATGTTGCAAGGTGTGAAGTTGAGTAAAGACTCAAAACCCGACCACAGCAGAAAATAGAAAGAGAATGATAAGTCATTCCCTATGCCTCACTCATAGGTTCTGTAAAGTATGATATGCTGTGTACCAGTCCTATTGTATACCTTAGCATTATTCTGGCAAGGGAGTACAATAGTGATCTAGGAGTAGATCACTTGACAACGGTCAAAATTATCCTTACATGACTAAGGAAATATTTCTCGATTATGGAGGTGATGAAAGAGTTCATCGTAAAGAGTTACGTCGATTCAAGCTTTTTACATCGATCAAGATGACTCTAAGTCTCGATCTAGATACATATTTAAAGTGGGAGCAATTAGCTAGAGTAGCTCCGTGCAGAGTATTGTAGACATAGAAATTTGCAAAATACATACGGATCTGAATGTTGCAGACCCGTAGACTGAACTTCTCGCACAAGCAAAACATGATCACTCTTTGGGTGTTAATCACATAGCGATGTGAACTAGATTATTGACTCTAGTAAACCCTTTGGGTACTAGTCACATGGAGATGTGAACTAATCACATAAAGATGTGAACTATTGGTGTTAGATCACAAGACGATGTGAACTAGATTATTGACTCTAGTGCAAGTGGGAGACTGAAGGAAATATGCACTAGAGGCAATAATAAAGTTATTATTTATTTCCTTATATCATGAAAAATGTTTATTATTCATGCTATAATTGTATTAACCGGAAACTTAGTACATGTGTGAATACGTAGACAAACAGAGTGTCACTAGTTTGCCTCTACTTGACTAGCTCGTTGAATCAATGATGGTTATGTTTCCTAACCATAGACATGAGTTGTCATTTGATTAACGGGATCACATCATTAGAGAATGATGTCATTGACTTGACCCATCCGTTAGCTTAGCATGATGATTGTTTAGTTTGTTGCTATTGCTTTCTCCATAACTTATACATGTTCCTATGACTATGAGATCATGCAACTCCTGAGTACCGAAGGAACACTTTGTGTGCTACCAAACGTCACAACGTAACTGGGTGATTATAAAGGTGCTCTATAGGTGTCACCAATGGTGTTTGTTGAGTTGGCATAGATCGAGATTAGGATTTGTCACTCCAAGTATCGGATAGGTATCTTTGGGCCCTCTCGGTAATGCACATCACTATAAGCCTTGCAAGCATTGTGACTAATGAGTTAGTTGCGGGATGATTCATTACGGAATAAGTAAAGAGACTTTCCGGTAACGAGATTGAACTAGGTATTGAGATACCGATGATCAAATCTCGGGCAAGTAACATACCGATGACAAAGGGAACAACGTATGTTGTTATGCGGTTTAACCGATAAAGATCTTCGTAGAATATGTAGGAACCAATATGAGCATCCAGGTTCCGCTATTGGTTATTGACCGGAAGTGAGTCTCGGTCATATCTACATAGTTCTCGAACCCGTAGGGTCCGCACGCTCAACGTTCGGTGATGATCGGTATTATGAGTTTATGTGTTTTGATGAACCGAAGGTTGTTCAGAATCCCGGATGTGATCACGGGCATGACGAGGAGTCTCGAAATGGTCGAGACATAAAGATAAATATATTCGAAGCCTATGTTTGGACATCGGAATGGTTCCGAGTGGTTCGAGCATTTTTCCAGAGTACCGGGAGGTTACCGAAACCGCCTGGGAGAAGTTATGGGCCTTATAGGCCATAAGAAGGAAGCATACCAGCCCACAAGGGGCTGGCGCGCCCCCCTTGGGCAGGAGGCCGAATTGGAATAGGTTTGGGGGGGCCTTTCCTTCTCTCCTACTCATCCTTCCCTTCCTCTCCTACTCCAACTACGGAAGGGGGGAATCCTACTCCCGGTGGGAGTAGGACTCCCCTAGGGCGCGCCATAGAGAGGGCCGGCCCCTCCCCTCCTCCACTCCTTTATATACGGGGAGGGGGCACCCCATAGACACACAAGTTGATCATTGATCTTTTAGCCGTGTGCGGTGCCCCCCTCCACCATAATCCACCTCGGTCATATCGTAGCGGTGCTTAGGCAAAGCCCTGTTCCGGTAGCATCATCATCACCGTCATCACGCCATCCTGCTGACGAAGCTCTCCCTCAACACTCTGCTGGATCGTGAGTTTGTGGGACGTCACCGAGCCGAACGTTTGCAGATTGCGTAGGTGTCCTACCTTCGGTACTAGGATCGGTCGATCATGAAGACATACGACTACATCAACCGCCTTGTCATAATGCTTCCGCTTACAGTCTACGAGGGTACGTAGACTACACTCTCCCCTCTCGTTGCTATGCATCACCATGATCTTGTGTGTGCATAGGATTTTTTTTGAAATTACTGCGTTCCGCAACAGTTCTGGGATGGAGAGGCAAAGAGAATGGGGCGTGGGGTGGAACAAATGGGTTCTATCCACTTATATGGACTGCGAATATCAAGCGTCCCCTCCCTCGAGCCTTAAAACTCGCCTGTTCCCAAGGGGTCACGCGAACTGCACGGTTAGGTTGCCAAAACTCGTATTGATGAGAATCCCATAGTAAGGGGCACGATCTCTGCTTTGCCAAGACTGTCGCCAGAGGTTGCGCGCCAGACACATCGTCATTGAAGGCTGGTTCAGGGGCTGCTGAGGGAGTCCAGGATTATGGGGTCCTCGGGCGTTCGTGCTATGTGACATGGGCCAGACTAATGGGCCGTGGAGATACAAGACAAAAGACTTTCCCCCATGTCCGGATGGGACTCTCCTTGGCATTGAAGGCAAGCTTAGCGTGCGGATATGAAGATTCCATTCTCTGTAAACTGGCTCTGTACAAACCCTAGTCCCCTCCGATGTCTATATAAATCGAAGGGTTTAGTCCGTAGAGGCAAGGACAATCATAATCATATAGGCTAGGCATCTAGGGTTTAGCCATTACGATCTTGTGGTAGATCAACTCTTGTAACCCCTATACTCATCAAAGTCAATCAAGCAGGACGTAGGGTATTACCTCCATCAAGAGGGCCCGAACCTGGGTAAACATCGTGTCCCCTATCTCATGTTACCTTCGATCCTTAGACGCACAGTTCGGGACCCCCTACCGGAGATCTGCCGATTTTGACACCGACAGTGGTAGCATGGGCCATTGATCTACAAGAACATAGATATGCAAAAACTATCAAGACTAAATTCATGATAAATTTAAGTTCAATTAATCATATTACTTAAGAACTCCCACTTAGATAGACATCCCTCTAGTCATCTAAATGATCACGTGATCCATATCAACTGAACCATGTCCGATCATCACGTGAGATGGAGTAGTTTTCAATGGTGAACTTCTCTATGTTGATCATATCTACTATATGATTCACGTTCGACCTCTCGGTCTTAGTGTTCCGAGGCCATATCTGCATATGCTAGGCTCGTCAAGTTTACCCAAGTATTCTGCATGTGCCAAACTGTCTTGCACCCGTTGTATGTGAACGTAGAGCTTATCACACCCGATCATCACGTGGTGTCTCGGCACGACGAACTGTCGCAACGGTGCATACTCAGGGAGAACACTTATACCATTGAAATTTTGTGAGGGATCATCTTATAATGCTACCGCCGTACTAAGGAAAATAAGATGCATAAAAGATAAACATCACATGTAATCAAAATATGTGACATGATATGGCCGTCATCATCTTGTGCCTTTGATCTCCATCTCCAAAGCACTGTCATGATCTCCATCGTCACCAGCTTGACACCTTGATCTCCATCACCAGCTTGACACTATTGCTTCTACAACTATCGCTACCACATAGTGATAAAGTAAATCAATTACATGGCGATTGCATTTCATGCAATAAAGCGACAACCATAAGGGTCCTGGCAGTTGCCAATAACTTTTACAAAACATGATCATCTCATACAATAACTTATATCACATCATGTCTTGACTATATCACATCACAACATTCCCTGCAAAAACAAGTTAGATGTCCTCTACTTTGTTGTTGCAAGTTTTGCGTGGCTGCTATGTGCTTCTAGCAAGAACCGTTCTTACCTACGCATCAAAACCACAACGATTTTTCGTCAAGTGTGCTATTTTAACCTTCAACAAGGACCGGCCGTAGTCAAATTCGATTCAACTAAAGTTGGAGAAAGAGACACCAGCCAGCCACCTTTATGCAAAACAAGTTGCATGTCTGTCGGTGGAACCGGTCTCATGAACGTGGTCATGTAAGGTTTGTCCAGGCCGCTCCATCCAACAATACCACCGAATCAAAATAAGACGTTGGTGGTAAGCAATATGACTATTATCACCCACAACTCTTTATGTTCTACTCGTGCATATCATCTACGCATAGACCTGGCTTCGATGCCACTGTTGGGGAACGTAGCATGTAATTTCAAAAAAAATCCTATGATCACACAAGATCTATCTAGGATATGCATAGCAACGAGAGGGAGAGAGTGTGTCCACGTACCCTCGTAGACCGAAAGCGGAAGCGTTAGGTTAGCGCGGTTGATGTAGTCGAACGTCTTCATGATCCAACCGATCTAGTACCGAACGTACGGCACCTCCGAGTTCAGCACATGTTCAGCTCGATGACGTCCCTCAAACTCTTGATCAAGCAGAGGGTCGAGGGAGAGTTTCGTCAGCACGATGGTGTGGTGATGGTGATGGTGATATGATCCGCGTAGGGCTTCGCCTAAGCACTACGGCGCTATGATCAGAGGAGTAAACTGTGGAGGGGGCCACCGCACACGGCTAAGAGAACAACTGTTGTTCTTTGGGGTGCCCCCTGCCCCCATATATAAAGGAGGGGAGGAGGAGGCTGGCCACCAAGGGGGTGCGCCATGGGGGGGAGTCCTACTAGGACTCCATTCCTAGTAGGATTCACCCTCCCTTTTTTCCTTTCTCATCGGAGGGGAAAAGGGAAGGAGAGGGAGAGGAAGAGGGAAATAGGAAAGGGGGTCGCGCCCCTCCCCCTTGTCTAATTTGGACTCCCTTGGGGGGGCGCCACCCTGCGGGCTTCCCTCTCTTTCTCTCCTATGGCCCATAAAGGCCCATTACTTCCTCGGGGGGTTCCGGTAACCCCTCGGTACTCCGATATATATCCGAAACGTCTCGAAACCATTCCGTTGTGCGAATACCATCGTCCAATATATCAATCTTTACCTCTCGGCCATTTCGAGACTCCTCGTCATGTTCGTGATCTAATCCTCGACAATATTAGGTCTCCGAAACATATAACTCATAATACAAATCGTCATCGAACGTTAAGCATGCGGACCCTATGGGTTCGAGAACTATATAGACATGACCAAGACACATCTCTAATCAATAACCAACAGCCGAACCTGGATGCTCATATTGGTTCCTACATATTCTACGAAGATCTTTATCGGTCAAACCGCATAACAACATACGTTATTCCCTTTGTCATCGATATGTTACTTGCTCGAGATTCGATCATCGGTATCATCATACCTAGTTAAATCTCGTTACCGGCAAGTCTCTTTACTCGTTCTGTAATGCATCATCCCTCAACTAACTCATTAGTAACATTGCTTGCAAGGCTTATAGTGATGTGCATTACCGAGAGGGCCCAGAGATACCTCTCCGGTACTCGGAGTGACAAATCCTAATCTTGATCTATGCCAACCCAACAAACCCCTTCAGAGACACCTATGGAGCATCTTTATAATCACAAAGTTACGTTGTGAGGTTTGATAGCACACAAGGTGTTCCTCTGGTATTCGGGAGTTGCATAATCTCATAGTCACAGGAATATGTATAAGTCATGAAGAAAGCAATAGCAATAAAACTTAACGATCATTATGCTAAGCTAACGAATGGGTCTTGTCTATCACATAATTCTCTAATGATATGATCCCGTTCATCAAATGACAACACATGTCTATGGTCAGGAAACTTTAACCATCTTTGATTATCGAGCTAGTCAAGTAGAGGCATACTAGGGACACTCTGTTTTGTCTATGTATTCACACATGTACTAAGTTTCCGGTTAATACAATTATAGCATGAATTATAAACATTTATCATGATATAAGGAAATATAAGTAACAACTTTATTACTGCCACTATGGTATATTTCCTTCAGATTCGATCACGGAGGGCATCTACATCAACTCCATTGCCCTTCCGATGAAGCGTGAGTAGTTTACCACAAACCTATGGGTCCGTAGCTAGTAGCTAGATGGATTCTTCTCTCTCTTTGATTCTCAATACCATGTTCTTCTCGATGTTCTTGGAGATCTATCCGATGTAATCTTCTTTTGCGGTGTGTATGTCGAGATCCGATGAATTGTCGATTTATGATCAGATTATCAATGAATACTGTTTGAATCTTCTTTGAATTCTTATATGCATGATTGATATCTTTGTATTTCTCTTCGAATTATTAGTTTGGTTTGGCCAAGTAGATTGGTTTTTCTTGCAATGGCAGAAGTGCTTAGCTTTGGGTTCAATCTTGCGTGATTTCACCCAGTGACAAAGTAAAGGTAGCGAGACACGTATTGTATTGTTGCCATCAAGGATAAAAAGATGGGGTTTACATCATATTGCTTAAGTTTATTCCTCTACATCATGTCATCTTACTTAAAGCGTTACTCTGTTCTTTATGAACTTAATACTCTAGATGCACACAGGAGTCGGTCGATGTGTGGAGTAATAGTAGTAGATGCAGGTAGGAGTCGGTATACTTGACACGGACGTGATGCCTATATTACATAATCATTGCCTTGGATATCGTCATAACTTTGCACTTTTCTATCAATCGCTCAACGGTAATTTGTTCACCCACCATATTATTTGCCTTTAAGCCTCTAGTGAAACCTATGCCCCCCGGTTCTGTTTTCCATCATATTAGTTTCCGATTTAATATTGTTGCAATCTTCTATTTTTCAGATCTATAAACCAAAAAACCCAAAAATATTTTATCTTCTGTTTAGTTTTATTTATTTCTATCAGATCTCACCTTTGCAAGTGACCGTGAAGGGATTGACAACCCCTTTATCGCGTTGGGTGCAAGTGTTTAATCGTTTGTGCAGGTGCATCTATTGGGGACTTGCGCATTTCTCCTACTGGATTGATACCTTGGTTCTTAACTGAGGGAAATATTTATCTCTACTGTGCTGCATCACCCTTTCCTCTTCAATGGAAAAACCAACACAAGCTCAAGAAGTAGCAAGAGGAAACTTGATGTTGTTGAAATATATATATATAAGCATATCTTCCTCTCTCATAATAATTTTCACTAGCATCATGAGTAAATCAACAATATAAATATCACATAAAGCATTAATTTCATGATCCACAAGCATATAATTTTTATTACTCTCCACATAAACAAATTTCTTCTCATCAATAGTGGTGGGAGAAAATTCAGTAAAATAACTATCATGTGATACTTGATTGGCATGATCCAAGTAAAAATTAAAATCATGATGAAAAGTTTCATGGTTATCATTATTCTTTATAGCATACATGTCATCTCCATAATAATCATATATAGCAACTTTGTTGTCATAATCAATTGAAACCTTTTCCGAAATAGTGGAATCATCATTAAATAAAGTCATGACCTCTCCAAATCCACTTTCATAATTATTACAATAAGGTTCAATACTCTCCAAAATAGTGGAATCATTACTACCTAGAGTTGAAACTCTTCCAACCCACTTTCATCATTGTAATCAACATAAATAGGAGGCATGATATCATTATAATAAATTTGCTCATCAAAAGTAGGGGCACTAAAAAGATCATCTTCATCAAACATAGCAACCCCAAGCTTATGGCTTTGCATATCATTAGCATCATGGATATTCAAGGAATTCATACTAATATCATTGCAATCATGCTTATCATTTAAATATTTTATGTCATACATTTTATTGAATTCTTCTTCTAACACTCTGGCTCAATTTCCCGACCCATCATTTTCTAGGAAGACTTTATAATGATAAGCAGTTTGGCACATCTACACTTCCAGTTTTTTTCATAAACCAAAATACTGAATAAACAAGAAACTAAAAGATTCAATTACAAGATCTAAAGATATACCTTCAAGCACTCACCTCCCCAGCAACGGCACCAGAAATAGTTTGATGTCTACTATGCAAGTTTTTTTCTTGTAGGCCCGGTTGAGCCTCCAAGCGTAGAGTTTTGTAGGACAACAAAAAATTTCCCTCAAGTGGATGACCTAAGGTTTATCAATTCATGGGATGAGATGTACGATGAAGATGATCTCTCTCAAACAACCTTGCAACCAAATATAAGAAATATCTTGTGTCCCCAACACACCCAATACAGTTGTCAATTGTATAGGTGCACAAGTTCAGCAAAGAGATGGTGATACAGTGTAGTATGGATAGTAGATATAGGTTTTTCTAATCTGAAATAATAAAAACAACAAGGTAGCAAGTAGCAAAAAACGAGCAAATCAGTATATCAATGCATACACACAAGGCCTAGGGTTCATACTTTCACTAGTGCAATCTCTCAACAATGCTAACATAATGGAATCATATAATAATCCCTCAATGTGTGATATAGAATCAATCCAAAGTTCTTATCAATAGCAGAGAATATAAGATGAAATTGTTGTAGGTAGTGGACCACCTCAAAGTTATCTTTCAGATCAACCTATTTGTCGCGGGATATCCACGGCCACCTATGGGACCGGGAGGCCCCTTGTTGGTTCAGTAGGGGGACGACACATTGCACAAAGAGCAGACCAGCATACGGTAGCGCGTCGGGGAGCACACAAGCGATTTAACCCGATTCGGGCCTCCGCGAGGCGTAAGACCCTACTCCTGCTTTAGTGGATTGATGGAAGAATGGATGTGGTGGTGCGTAGTACACTTGCCCGGCAAGGTTTGCCTAAGGGCCGCGGTGACTACGCGCGTGTGGTGGCTTGGGGTTGTCAATTTTCCGACCTTCTAACCCCTCCTACGGGTGCCATGGGCCTCCTTTTATAGATTAAGGGGTCACCACAGTAGCAAAGTGGTTTTTACCCACTTATATGATAGAAAACACTACAAGAAATATGTCAACTTATGACCACCACTATTGGTCACTGAATGGTCACAAATTTCCATTTATGACCTTTTTGTGACCAAAAACATAAGGTCAAAAGCTGGGCGTCGTAAACTGACTATAGCGACCTTTCTTCTGGAATGGTCACAAACTATGACCAAAATATGTCCACTGTGGCGTTTTGGTCACTAGCAACCTCTCCAGGCCACGTAGGCATCCAGCGTGGCAAGCTGATGTGGCACAAGATTCAGCCCGGTCCAATTCAGTTTTCTACATGGGCCTAGCCCATTAATTCAGCCTTTCTATACTTTTTTCTATCAATTTTTGGTCAACTTCATGGGCCTGGCCCAACATTGAAGCCTTTTTTATTATTGGGCCTTGGCCTTTTCGTCTAAATAATTATAATTTCCTTTTTTTATTAAATGGGTCCACCAGTCAAATGGGTCCCAGTTGTCAGGTTTTGGGTCTGGTAAGTGAGTCCCATCTATCAGGCTCATATTCTTCATATTTCAACTAGTATTTAACTTGGCAGACAAAAGCACACATGATACTTCAAATAAGAGCAACCAGATCCCGTTGCCAATACATATGACCATGTGTAATACAGTACTTTACAAGATCTACATGTGTAACGAGCTCTACAAGTGTGATACAATACTGCTTTACAAGAAAATGACGACATGCCGGACTCACTGGACAACCATAGTCAAGGCTGGGAACAAACAAAACGGCAACATGGCTTCCTCTGTCAGGGCTGCCGATGCTGCTCCTTCCCCGCCGCCGCCGCACAGGTGAATTTCCTGCACAAGTGAAATTGGACTGAATCTGTAAACTTGTTTATACTCCTGGACTATGTTTGGAATGAATTTGGAGTACAAGGAAACCAAAAAAATATTTGGACTGTGTTTGGACTAAATTTGGAGTACTCCTGTACTGAATTTGGACTGAATTTAACTGAAACAATGATCAGGACAATGAACAGTACACAAAACATTATAGTCCAGAACCATATGTGACGGACGGTACCCCAACATTACACAAAGGATGGTCAATGATCAAGACTAGTGTGCAATGATATATACATTTGGTGACCGGGCTAGAATAATGGACCATAGCCTGAGGATCACGACGTTCATCGTCTTGACGTACTTGTGCACCTTCTTCATGATGTGTTGTGCCTCCACTATACTCTCCATCGTCATCTTGTCCGAGGACTTGTCGATGATCACCTCTGAGCATATCTCACCTATCTTTCTCTGCTTGGCCCGGACCATCGCGCCCACCGCTAGTAGCAAGGATGCTGCCAGTGCATAACCGACCCACTCGCTGCAATAGAAAAGATGAAACTTGCATATTATTCCAAGTCCCATTTTCAACTTGAGTACACACAAATATGTAACCAGGATTCAATGAAAATGATGCTTATAATCTTAATGATGCACTAAGCAGACTAACGGAAATATATATGGGAGGTATTCAGAAACATGTTTAATGGAAATATCCAGCTTGGAGATATTCAGAAGCGTGATACTCATAAGTATGCTGAATTAATCACATTTTTGTTCTAAAAAATGGAGAGAATAGATGTGCCTCATGAGTAATCCTATGAGATAACTAGAAGAAAAACAGTGAAGGGAATCTGTAGTATAATTCATTCGGAACAATACTCAAGCCAGTCAGGTTAAGCAACATATGCATGAGTTTCATCTTTAGGATTAATAGAACAGGACAGATAAATTAATGTTTTTCTGAAACTATAAGAGACATAGCAGCACACATAATGTAACTATTCAAGTTTTCAACTATAAGAGACTATAGACTGTCAAATAAAGAACATCAGTTATAAAACTCTGTATCAGGTAGGCAGTAAGCATGCTTAAAAATCACATGGACATACCTATGCATATTTCCCATACTACATAAGTACTAAACAAACTAACAAGTGCTCACTTGAAAACCTTCCATGCACATGATAGTAGCTCTTCCCTCATGTCATAGAAAAAACATTTGCCAAGTAACATCATACCGCTGTTCACATACAGCGAGAGAACCTTCCATGCAAACTCCCATTGTTTTAACCCACGGGAGAAAAGAAAGGTCCTTATCATCAGGTCCAAAAGAAGCAGAAACATTCGAACAACTAGAGAAACACAGTACAACAGCAAAAGCATTGAAAGAGCAGCAGGCTTGGACTGACACATGTCATATCTTATAAACTTAGGCAAGTGCTCTCAGGTTATCCCTAACATCATGCACTAGCTTGGGAAATTAACATCAAACAATACATATCAGTACAAGGCTAGGCAAGATAATAAAGACTTGGGGAAAGATAGCAGAGTTATAAAAAATGATACGTGCCCTTAAAGAGAGGGCAGTGTCAAGTGCGGCCACAGACATAGGCATTAGCCGCACCCACGACCCCTGGACACTCTCACAGCCGAAGAGGAGGTGCCTTGCATATGGTCTCCTTCGAGTCTGCGAGAGAAAGAATGAGGTGAAGGTCAGTATGCATCAAGGATGCTGCTATTCTGGGTTAAGCTAAGTCAAGGGCATAAGAGATTTTAGTAAAAAAAACATGTGAACATCTTATACAAACTATGATCATTTATAAAATATAAAAAACAAATATGCAAATAGTTGTACAATGGTTGAGTGCTCATCTTATATTATAGCAGGCAATAGCATTTAGCAATAGTGATGATCAACTACACTATTCAGCTATCATGAACAATTAATTCTCAAGATGCAGAAAGCTTGTTTACAATAGTTTGGGTTTTAAAATTTGTCATCTTGAAGCATCACACTAGCAAATGATAGGAAAGATCACAGGAAATAGGACTACCCTGATCAAGTATACATAACCATTACTAAATTCTGCCATAAAATCAAAATCAAATTGTATTGAACAGCCGCATCGAATTCAGTTTGGAGCCCAATCCTGAGTAGGGCTGTAAGAATCATAAGACAATTTCGAGAGCGAAGTGGATCGCTAAATACTAGTATTAGAGTATCCAGTACAAGCATCTGTTAGATGCATAGTTTGTTTATCTCATACAGCAGTGCAATGTGCAACATAGATTACAAGTGGTAAGACAAATTGGTACTGAATTGAAAGCAATCAGGCAGTTCAGTACAGGTGCGCAAAAAGGAATCCTTGTAAAATAGTCCAGGCATCCATTAAAAGCCTCAGATTACTACCATGCGTTTGTTTGGGTGCTGTTCATTTTTAGGATCTGATAGGAATCGCTGGTGCTGGGCCTAGAGTAGAGCAGTCATCTGAACAAAGTAGTCCTACTAGTAGTACGTATTTGTCATCTAAACTGAAGATAGAGGCCAGTTGATTTGATAATAATAAGATAGCGACACAAGCCTGGCTAGTTGTGTAGTGAATTAAGACTGTCAGCTATTTGTTTGATTGATTCATAAAAAGAGAAAGAAAGGATATATATAAATCACGACTGAAATTTAGTGGTGGCCCAACCATGCGAGCGGTCGAGCAAGGGATCGAGCGGGGAGGCGCTGGCGATCTGGCCAGGCAGGGGCGCGGTCAACGCCCTTGACCCCACGCACGTGAGTGCGGTCGATGCGTCTTGGCGAGGGCGACGCTTGATGCAGGGGGACTTGATGCGTTCGAGGAGCGATGGGATGCAGTGGAGGAAGACAGCCAGGGAGGTCCGGCGGGCGGCGGGACGCCGGACTTGGGCGGTGGAGCTCGACGCGGCGATGGCCCGCTCGACGCACCTGTCAGTGGCAGGCAACCGATTCAGCGAATCGAATCAGATGGAACGAGGGAGGGAGCAGAGAGGACCAAGGAAAAGATGAGGACTCGTCACCTGCCATCGCGCGACGCTGCCGCCGGCTCCCTCTCCACCGCGCCGTCGTCCAGCTCGGGGACGCGATGGGCGTCGCTGCGGGACGCATCGAGGAAGGAGGTGGTGGCGGGACGCGCCGCTGCAGGACGGGGAGGAGGTGGCGGCAGCGAGGAGATGAGGGAGGGGGTGGATCTGGCCGCCGCCATGGCCATGGCCGTGCCGTGCGGCTAGATTGGTGGGCGTCGAAGAGGGCGGAGCACAGTCACTGCCGCCGTGCTGGAATTGGTGGGAATGCCACCCTCGAAATCCTAGCCGTGGGAAGGGGTTGGGGATGAGCTACCCGGGACACAAGAGGCGAATCTGGCCAGAGGGGAGGGAAGAGCGGAGGCAGGGGAGCTCGGATCTGGGCTGCACACCGGCGAGGCCCGCCGGAACATGCCGGAACAAGAGGCGTAGGTGGCGGCAGCAAGGGTTTCGGGGGAGGGATTGTGGGTGCGTGAGGGAACGAGGAGCAGAGAAAGAAAGGAGGCGGGGGGGTGGATGGAAAACGTCCACGAGTAGAGCTAGGGTTTCGGCTTAGGTGGGCTTGGGGTTGGTGTGGTGGGCCGAGGACTGCCATTGGATCCGCGAGCATCCGACGGTGTTCCAGGCACGATCCGCGTGAGACGTCCACGGACCAATCAAAATGCAGTACCACGTTATGACCATTTAAATTCGTCGTAGTTGACTAAAAATAGCGTGTTAAAAATCATATCAGCTATTTTATGACCTGAGAAAATTCAAAAAGAAAATGAAAAACATTCTCATTGTGTCACCAAATGTGAATAAGTTTTCAGGAAAAGTAACAAACATGAAATAAGATAAATATCTTTAAAAATATGTCATGAGAAATGAGTTTTTTGGCAAAAAAACATTTTCCATTTTTCGAGTGCCCGAAATGAGTTTTTTTTTGTGAAGGACCTACCATATATTTGTTGTAAAATTGGACCAAATCAATTTTCTCAAATACTAGGACATATTTAGTGCAAATTGACAAAATGGTTGGGTGTCAAAAGCCTTGATCCACCTCTGGTGAAAAAGACAAATCTTCGCCGATTCAGCTTGAAGCGGGTCAAATTTGAACTGCAGGTGCCTCATAGTTTGCTATTTATTTTTCCCAAAAATCATTTATAGGTACATAAGTATCTATTTAATCAGAGAAACACCAAAAAAATTCCAAGATTCAACCACTAGCTAGGAACGGTCATTCCCGCCGTTTTGACCGCATTTTGAAACGGGCATAAAAAATTCAAAAAAAATCAAAAAATTGGAAAACCTTCGCATTGCGTCATTATATGTGACCAAGTTACTGGGAAAAATTATAAACTTGTAATACGGCAAATATTTAAAAAAAGTGTTCTCAGAAACGAGCTATCAAGTGTGAAGATGAATGGCTTTCAACCCGAATGCTCAATCTTATGGCCACATACATGGCATAGTTTGTTCAAATGATCTCATATTGTGCACAAGGGTGCATATTGGAATGACAAACAATGTTGCTTAAGGAGGTTTTCATTTTCTTTGGACGAAAAATTCATTTTCCATTTTTCGAGTGCCCGAAAAGAGATTTTTTTGTGAAGGGCCTACCATATATTTGTTGAAAAATTGTACCAAGTCAATTTTATAAATACTAGGACATATTTAATGCACAATTGACCAAATGGTTGGGTGTCAGAAGTTTTGATCCACCTCTGGTGAAAAAGACAAATTCCCGCCGATTCAGCTGGAAGCGGGTCAAATTTGAACTGTAGCTGCCTCGTAGTTTGCTCTTTATTTTTTACAAAAATCATTTCTAGGTACATAAGTATATATTTAATCAGAGAAAGATCAAAAAAAATTCAAGATTCAACCACTAGCTAGGAACGGTCAAGCCCGACGTTTTGACCGCATTTTGAAACGGGCAGAAAAAATTCAAAAAAAATCAAAAAATTGGAAAACCTTCGCATTGCGTCATTATATGTGACCAAGTTATCAGGAAAAATAATAAACTTGTAATACGGTAATTATTTTAGAAAAGTGTTCTCATAAATGAGCTATCATGTGTGAAGATTCATGGATTTCAACCCAAACGCTCAATCTCATGGTCACATTCATGGCATAGTTTGTTCAAATGATCTCATATTGTGCACAATCGTGCATCTTGGAATTCCAAACAATGTTGCCTAAGGGAGTTTTCATTTTATTTGCACGGAAAATACATTTTTCATTTTCCGAGTGCCCGAAATGAGGGTTTTTTGTTAAGGACCTACCATATATTTGTTGCAAAATTGGACCAAATCATTTTTATAAAATATTAGGACATATTTAATGCACAATTGACAAAATGGTTGGGTGTAAAAAGTTTTGATCCTCCTCTCGTGAAAAAGACAAATTTCCGTCGATTCAGTTGGAAGCGGGTCAAATTTGAACTGCAGCTGCCTCATAGTTTGCTATTTATTTTTTCCAAAAATCATTTCTAGTTACATAAGTACCTATTTAATCAGAGAAACATCAAAAAAAATCCCAAGATTCAACCACTAGCTAGGAACGGTCATTCTCGCCATTTTGACCGCATTTTGAAACTTGCATAAAAAATTCAAAAAAAATCAAAAAATTGGGAAACCTTCGCATTGTGTCATTATTTGAGGCCAAGTTCCCAGGAAAAATAACAAACTTGTAATATGGCAATTATTTTAAAAAAGTGTTCTTAGAAACGAGCTATCACGTGTGGAGATCAATGGCTTTCAAGTCAAATGATCAATCTTATGGCCACATTCATGGCATAGTTTGTTCAAATGATCTCATATTGTGCACAAGGGTGCATATTGGAATGGCAAACAATGTTGCCTAAGGAAGTTTTCATTTTCGTTGGACGAAAAAACCATTTTCCATTTTTCGAGTGCCCGAAAGGAGGTTTTTTTGTGAAGGAACTACCAAATAATTGTTGCAAAATTGGACCAAATTATTTTTATAAAATACTAGGCCATATTTAATGCACAATTGACAAAATGGTTGGGTGTAAATTTTTTTGATCCACCTCTCGTGAAAAAGACAAATTTCCGCCAATTCAGTTGGAAGCGGGTCAAATTTGAACTGCAGCTGCCTCATAGTTTGCTATTTATTTTTTCAAAAATCATTTCTAGTTACATAAGGACGTATTTAATCATAAATACATGGTTTGGTGGCGATACGTCGAGGTTTGGGTAGTGGCCGAGGGCCCCAACTCTAGAGCGCGTAAACTCGCATGCCCGTCGCGTGGTCACCGCGTGACCGTAATGTTGCCATGTGTTCTGGGCGGCCTAGGCATGTCTAGTGGGTTGGGCACTCCCCAGGTTGGTGCTAGGAAGAAAATTACAACATAAGATTCTCACGAGGAGACCGATCGATGCTCAAACATGAATTAGCAGCCAAGTGTTTGATTTGCGGTACGGGAAATGCACATGGCCAATGGGCGTGAGTTTTGGCTGAGGATGATCATCTACTAAGGAGAATGTCTTCACAAATTTTTAGCTCAAAAGGAGGATCCTAGGTGGTACTTGCTTTGCAAAGTACCACGCTGGACAAAAATATGAATGTTGAAGCTGGGCTCAAAATAATGAATGGAGTGAGCTGAAATTTTGTGGAGGATGGTTATTTGGGCATAGGAAAGCATTGTGGAAAATTGATACCATTTGGACATGCCAAAGTAGTAGTTCCTTCACAATGCTCTTCTATGGACAGAAACTTGGAAAAACTAGTGAGAGAGATTGGATGAATGAAATGAGCTCAAAATTGGTGTAGGTAAGTTACTTTGGTATGGTCATGCGCTGGTCAATTTTTAGATCATTTGGGTAAGCCTAGCTAGTACTTACTTCACAAAGCTTCTCTCGAGGTAGAAACTTTGGAAATTTCCAGAGAAAGATTTACTAGGAAAATTGAGCTGAATATTACCATGTGGCAATGATTTGGGTATGGAAGAGTGCCCGAAAAGTTTGAGGATAATAGGAGGGGTATATATAACACTTGCTTTGCAACGTGCCAATTTGGCCATAAAATATAAATTGAACCTGGGCTCACATAGATGATTTGACTGAGCTGCAATTTGGAGGAGGGTGATAATTTGGGCATATGAAGGAACTGTATACATTTAATGTCATTTAGAGATATAAAAAAGGTACTTCCTTCACAATGCTTCTAGGTGGACAAAATTTTTGGAAATTTGCCAAGGAAGATCTGCCAGGCAAATGGAGCTGAATTTTGTCATGCGGTAATGATTTGGATAGGAAAGAGTGCCCAAAAATTCCGAGGGCAATAAAGAATATATAAATAGCACTTCCTTCATAAAGTGTTGTTGTGAACAGAATAGGAAAATGAATATTGTTGAATTAGTTTTGAACTAGGCAAGGAAGGATTTTTACATATTTGATGAAGATATGCCCCACATAATTTATGAGATTTTTTTGGGAATTTTGGGAATGATAGAAATATAGGTTGCTTCACAACCTAGGGCAAAAACTGCCACATGGACATGACACATAGGCAAAACTGATGAGATGACGCCTAGTCATCACAACCCACCACAATCTACAAGGCTATGACCATCTATATTGGTCATTAACAACTAGAAATAAGGCAGCGGACTAGCACTGTTTGCTTTGTGACCATTTCGTGTAAGGAAATTACGACCTTTCTGACCAAAATGGTCGCAATGGTTTAGGGTTTGGAGCCCCCTGAAGAGCTTTTGACCAATTGGTCTAAAAT
Source organism: Triticum urartu (assembly GCF_056163025.1). NCBI lineage: Eukaryota > Viridiplantae > Streptophyta > Magnoliopsida > Poales > Poaceae > Triticum > Triticum urartu. The sequence goes on from NC_141879.1 coordinate 632,313,289, forward strand.
GGTCATAAATTTATGACCAATTCTTCGAGGGTCACTGACAGAAGGTCATAAGTTGACATATTTCTTGTAGTGAAATAGTGCTATCATACCTAACTCTGCGAGCTGACAGGGAGCATTAAATGCGTCGCTTAGTGTCACATCACTTGGCGCCCGGCAAGGCCTGCCGGGCTAGCTTGCCAGCTCCGCAACTGTTCTCTTGACACGTCGCATGACGGGTGTCGTTTGTAGGCTTGTCTGTAGGAAATGGCTGCCATGTGGCGAATGGCTGCCACTTAATCATCTTGCGGCTTGACACCACACTGATTGACGACGTGAGTCGTGCTTGAGTGGTTGGTGGGGCGGTTTTGCTCCCGCGAGCCCCGGCAGGCTCTACCGGGGAGCCTTGGTTGCTTGCTTCTGGTGGTGGCCTCGCCACTTGCTGGGCTCGCCTGCCCGGCAAGGGAGGCCCTTCTCTTGCCGATATCCTACTCCTTAGGCTCAATCTTGGTCCTTCTGAGTCTGAATGTTGATTCTTCAAATATTTTTGTTCCTCAATCTCTGCTTTGTCCTTGGCTTGTCCGTGCACGAGTCAGGGGAAAATGTTCGCCCGTATATATTTTCCCCGACATAAGCCCCCAGGCATGAGCCATATGTGTCGCGTGGAACGTTGGGTTAGGCCCCAAAAAGTGCGCGGACACGTGGCGGGAGAGGGTTGTGACGGTCTGCCATGATGACTAGTCAATCCAACATTCACTCTGCGCAATTACTGCGCGTCGTGGGGTCGTGGCGCGGTTGCAGTTATGGTAAAACGGTAACTTTCTGTAGCGTCGCGCCTCTATCCCACTTTCCCCCTCTTAAGAGCAGGGTAAACCGGAACGGCATGATTCATCTGTCTCTCGCCCCACTCCCCCATCTTCTTCCTCCGCAAGCCAAGCGACAGTTCTCCATCTCGCTTCTCCTTCCGCTGCCATCCTCCCCAACAAATCCTTCTCGCATTGCCGCAACGATGGGGAAGAGAATCACGGAGAAGAAGAAGTCGATGACTGCGGTGAAAGAGCCTGCCACCGAGGGGAACAAAAGGTCAGCGGAGCTGAACAAGAAGCAGAGCGAGGACGTCATCTTCGTTCCGTCCACTTTGAGCGGCCCTGTCCTTCAGGCGAAGTACGGATACCTGTGGGGGTGACCCGTTGAGAAAGGGCAGGGAGCGCCCATGGTCTTCGAGGCGGGTGAGGTGAATCCCCCCTATTCTTATCGGTTCTTCACCGCTTATTTCATCTGTGGTCCTTGTCCTCCTTTTTCTTAGTTCTTTGAGGAAATCATGAACATCTATGGATTTCATCTCCTTGACTTCATGCCGAATGCAATGGCGACCATGGCCATCTTCACACATTTGTGCGAGAATTTCGTCGGGGTGAAGCCCAATGTGGATTTATTCCGGCATTACTTCATCCCACGGGTCGAGAGCAAATTTAACCATTCTAGGATGATCAGTTGGATTTCTTGGTCGAAGAAGAATTACCTCCCCGGGTACCAACGCGAGAGATGGGATGAATGGAGAGGGGATTGGTGCTGGATTCAGGACAAAGAAGCCCCCGAGTTTTGTGAAGCGCGGCAAGAGTGCGTCGAGCGCGGAAAGTATTGGAGCACCAAGGGCCTTTCCAAGGACAGGTTGTGCCTGGCAATTAATAAGATCATCCGCCCGGCGACTGCCGTGTTAACCATCAAGCATGCGGGGGCAGATTTCCTCCTCCGCCGCATCTCACCACTGCAGGAGAGGGATCGGCCTGCATGGCTGTACGGTGATGCTGCGGATAGGATGAGACTGTTGCTAGGGTTGGCCAATAACTTGTCGGTTTATGGCCATGCTTGGTTGTGCGACCAGCTATTTGGTCGCTTTGAGATGTTCAAGCTGCCAGCAACCTTCATCCCCCTGAACATCAACTCTGCCCGTGATCATATACTGAAGTGGATGCCGGAGTGCAACACTGAGGGAGTATCGGGCACTTGGCAGATCCCTTCCCTTGATGAAGAGCTCCAGTGGTCGAGCACCTTGGTGGAGAAGGCCACTAGGGACGAAGGGGAGATGTATAAATGCACCTCTGCTGCGGAGGTAGCATACATTCTGAAGAGGGTCGCGGAGGACAAAGAGGCCCGCCGCACAGATATGGAGAAGGCCGCAAAGGCAGGAAGAGGCAAAGGGAAGGCTGGGAATGGGAGCTCTTCCCAGGGCGGCAGCGAGACACAAGCCACGGAGGATACTGCCGGGGGAGAGCTTGTCAGGGATAACTTTGCCGGGCTAGACGCTCTAGCCACAGTAGCAACGGAGCTCTAGGAGGGAGAGGGGGACGAGTGGGAGGAAGGCACGGATGCGGCCCCTGAAGTGGAATAGCTTGCGGTAGGGCCGCAAGCCCCCGCTCCGGACCCAGAACAGCGCACCCGTAGGTGCACCTCCGGCCGAGGGGTGGCGTCCTCCAACCCGGCTCCTCCCACCAAGAAGGTGAAGAAGATCTCCACCAAGTCTTCCAAGGATGAGGTGGCGTATCGCCGAACCCCTCGCCTTGCTCAGGCCAAGGCACCTTCTGCCAAACGACTGGTGGTCATGGCGGCGAAGTCCAGCTCCCGTTCTGGTTTGAGTTCCTCGCAGAGCTCATCTCCCTCGGTGCCCTTCGTGCCATGACATGCGCTGCTACCTCTTGAGCATGCGTTGGTTTTACATTGAAGAGGAAAGGGTGATGCAGCAAAGTAGCATAAGTATTTCCCTCAGTTTTTGAGAACCAAGGTATCAATCCAGTAGGAGACTACATGCAAGCAGCCTAGTACCTGCACAAAAAAATAAGAACCTTGCAACCAACGCGATAAAGGGGTTGTCAATCCCTTCACGACCACTTGCAAAAGTGAGATCTGATAAAGATAATAAGATAAATATTCTTGGTATTTTTATTGTACAGATTGGAAAATAAAGATTGCAAAATAAACGGCGACAGAAATAGGTAGTTGAGAGGGAATTAATATGATGTAAAGTAGACCCAGGGGCCATAGGTTTCACTAGTGGCTTCTCTCAAGATAGTTGTAGCGACCAGACCTCAAACGGTCCAATCTCTTTGCTCATGTGTCATCCCTGGATCAGTAATGCTGACACCACACAGTACATGAAGCATTTATAACAGAGTAGAAATCACACACTCATTACATGGAGTGTCTCAAAAGAGAACTTATTACAATAAATATGGCTTAAGGCCATCTAATAACGATAACAGCGGAAGGCTTGGAAGATAAGTGTGTCCATTAACTCCAAAGGCATCACTGAGTATAGAACCACGACCTAAAAGCACCTTAATCGTCGTCTGAAAAGTCTGCAACATGAACGTTGCAGCCCGAAACGGGTCAGCACATGGAATATGCTGGCAATGTAACACATAGAGATGCAATGAAAGTAATAGGCTATACTATATGCATATTTGGCTGGTGGAAAGCTCTATGGTTACAGTTTTGCGTAAAGCCAATTTTTCCCTACTGCAAAGGAATAAATTTTATTTAACTATCATGGTAGTTGTTAAACATTGAGAATGGTTGACAGCATTCCCAATCCCAATTAAGCATCATCATTAAAAACCCAACAAAATTAAGTTATAGTAACATGATGAGAATCACATGATAATCCAGGTACTAGACACTCAAAATGTCCATAATTGGGGACACAGCTAACCATGATTAGTTTATACACTCTGCAGAGGTTTGCGCACTTTTCCCCACAAGACTCGATCTCCTCCGTTGGGATTCTCGCACTACATGGTGTTTGAGAAACGGATTACCGAGACATAGTCTTTCAGAAGCACTAGCACCTTACGATCGGGTAGACCGTTACACCTACTTTCCCCTGTATCTGCTAGTCTACCACTGTAAGAGTTCGCACGACTTAATCAACTATGCTAGAGCCCATAGTAGCTTGTGGCTGCACACGGAAGTTTCTAGCATGAATAATCTCATGATCCCTTTGAGCCTGGGTGGCGGTCCATAAAGAAAAACAGGCAATCGCTGGAATACCCAGGTGCCTCAATCCACCCAGATGTGTATTTAAGTTGCCACCTTAGATAAACCATTAATTTAACAATCTCACATCTGTCATGGATACACTCACCCAATCCACGTCTACTAGCATAACATGGCATAATAAGCAAACATAGAAGTAACTCCCAAAGGTTTGATAATAGAACAGGTGATAGGTACTACCTCATCTACTTCCCAGAACCCACAATTTAATTAGATCCTAATCATGCAATGTGTGAGGATTGATCTAATTCAATAAAACCTGGGTAGTAGGAGGTATCATCAAAGTGTTACTTGCCTTGCTGATGATTCGCAAAACCTAGCGATTCGAAGTAGCAAGCGGCGCACTCCAGGTACTCTATCGCAAACAAACAAGCATGCAATAAGTACTCAACTAATGCATAGGTAAAACTCGAATAAGAGATCTAACCAGCAAGTTCAACTTAAGAACTCCGGTTGGCAAAAAGAATCAAATCAAACGAAGCAACGAAAGACAAACGACAAAAGAAACAGGCTTCGTTTACTATTCTGGATCTAGGGCAATTTTTACCATGGCAAAAACTTGTTTGAGTTGGTTAAACAGAAAGAGGGTTTCGAGACGAAACTCCAGGCGCTTGAATCGCCTGATTCCGACAAACGAGCGAAAAGTTATACTAGAACGAAAATCGGATCAGGAATCGCGATTAGAAAAATCGCGGATTTAATCCGAGAAAAAGAAAAACGACGAACAGATTAACGAACGAACATTCGTTATCTGGATCTAAACGATTAACGTGTTCGTTAAAATGAATGAACGAGCGAACACTCGCTAATTAACTAAACCAAGAAAAACTGATCTAACGAAAAAAATAGATTTAACTTTTTTGAAAAAAAACACCGACCGATTTTCTTCGCGAAAACCGAGGCAATGGCGTCTACCTCGGCGGCTCCGGCGAACATCGGCGGCGACGACGGGGCGGCGGGGCAGCGGGGCGGTGCGGAGGCGCGGGTGGCGGCGGGTGGCGCGGCGGGGCGGCGCGGGTGGCGGCGCGGGGCAACGGCGCGGTGGGGCGGCGGCGGCGGCGCGGCGCGGCGGTGTCGTGGTATTCTCACAGGGGGTGTGCAAGACGACATATGCCACAAGGTGGCTTCGTGGGAGGGCAAGACTGCTGCCGGAATATCCAGGGACGGGTATGCGAGTATCGCGCGCTAGTTTACCCAGGTTCGGGGCTCTCCGGAGAGATAACACCCCTACTCCTACATGTCTGAGTATATGTGGTATATCGGGTACAGAGTTGCTCCCGGAGCTGTATCTCGGGCATGCGTGCCCATGGCCGAGTGGTCGTATGAACTAGTGGCCATGCATGTGTGTGTGTGTGTGTGCTAGCTAGCTATCTTGCTAGCTAGCATGCATGCGTGAGGCCTCTCCCCTGATGGATGGATGGAGCTAGCTTATATAGGGGTAGGCATGGGTGGTGGTAGCGTTGGTTGTAAGCTACCTTGGGTAGCTTACAAACCAAGCTATGTAGTGGCATGGTCTAGGCATGGTGCATGTCATGCTTGTCCCCTGGGATACTTTATAAATCAGTACCCAGGGGACACAGTACACTGTAGATGACATCACGGTATGGTCGTCCCGTCAGTGTCTCGTCAGGCTGCAGTTGACTTCGAGCAGTCGGCCTGGCGGAGGAGTCGGCAGCCAGCAGTCGGCCTGGTGGAGGAGTCGGCAGGCAGCAGTCGGCCTGGTGGAGCAGTCAGCAGCCAGCAGTCGGCAGCCAGCAGTCGGCCTGGTGGAGCAGTCAGCAGCCAGAAGTCGGCAACCAGCAGTCGGCCTGGTGGAGCAGTCAGCAGCCAGCAGTCAGCCGCCGGCCAGGTAGTTGGACTGAGGGGCTTTGCTAGCCCCGATGTCTTGATTTATTGTCTTGCCGTCTTCGGGGTATCCGTGTCCAATTACTCCGACAATAGCTCCCAATCCTCCGGGCAACTTGGCAAAGTTGGGCGGAGGTTTTTTTGGCAAGTGTTCATGGAAATGATCATGAAAGAGACAAGGTTAGTTCACGCAGATATATCAAATGTTTGCTTTTAGCATTGCAAGTTTTATGCGGAGGGTGCCGACTCAGTTTCGTTCGAGCCCCCTTCGATCTTTTTCGTGTTCCCTCCGCCTTTTGGCTTGTGCTCTCGCTCGCCGGACAGCCACTCTGCGGTCTGTGGCTGAGAGTGGGCCGCAAAGTGGAGTGTACAGTACTCAGACACTGGGAGTGGATTTAACCGAGCAAATACTTGTAAAGGAAACGACCGGGTCGCCCGAACCGTTTTTCTTCCCGGACGTTTTTCGCGTGGGTGGCCTCCAGCGTTCACTCTTGCTAGTCGGACAGCCGCTCTGCGGTCTGTGACTAAGAGTGGGCCTTTGGTACCGCGCACGGTACTAAGACGTCTGCGGGAACTAACGTCTCAGGCCAGGCGGCCAGCCCCCGGGCCAACTCTGGTTGGCGCCGGGGTGAACAGTGATGTAACTATAATAAAATGCGGAGATAGCCCCCGAGCATCGCTCGGGGTTATCCGTGCTCTTGCGGTGAAAAAATATGCGGGTGAGGAACTCACACTGATTTTCGTGTAGTCGAGACGGAGGTTGAGCCTCTGGGTGCTCGAAGGGGTCCCGACGGCCAGGCGGCGATGCATCTTGCAGCGCCTATCTTCTTCTTTTTCTCTTCTGCTGGCTGCTAGGAGCCGCACAAAACTCTTCTCTTATTTGCAATCTTCCGTGGGGGCGCGCCAGCGCACCCACTGGTTGTAGCCCCTGAGATTCGGGCCGATTGCTGAGCAGTCGGGCCGGATCTCCTGGCGACTATTCTGTCTTCTTCTTTGCGGGGGCGTGTCAGCACACCCGCTGGGTGTAGCCCCCGAGATCTGGGCCGACTGCTGAGCAGTCGGGCCAGATCTCCTGGCAACTACTTTGTTTTCTTCTTCGCGGGGGCGCGTCAGCGCACCCGCTGGGTGTAGCCCCCGCGATCTGGGCCGACTGCTGAGCAGTCGGGCCGGATCTCCTGGCAACTACCTTGTCTTTCTTCTTCTTCTCTTTGTCCTCCAACACAGCCGGACGGACACTTCTTATTCATCCGACTGGGCAGTCAGCACCTTCTTCATAGCAGGTGGTCAGACGCTCATCCGGCAGTCAGACCCAATTTTTAGCCGGGTGCGGGCAGTCGGACCAGCCGCGTACTGTGCTGACCTGGCCGGCCTCCCTCTTTTCTCTCTTTTTTTGTCCTTTTCTTTTATCAACCGGCAGTAGAATGCACGGGCGCAGTAGCCGGCCTAGGCAGCGGTCGGGAGCCGGCCAGCCGGCTGCAACGAGGACGCTGTTAGGCATGCCAGCCGGCCACACAGGCAGATGTGCGTGCATGTGTACCTGGCCACGCACAGCCGGACATGCATGTGCACATGGCCACGCACAGCTGGACATGCATGTGTACCCCGCCGAGCATGCATGTATGTACCAGGTGAATCCGTACACACTTTTTTTTTCTTTTTCAGCCGGCAGCAGCTCTTGACTTTTCTTTCTCCCCTAGCCGACCTCACGTTTCTTTTTTTTCTCACTTGGGAAGCCTGCCGCGAGGGCGTCTGCCGGGGCAACGACTGGAGAAGCAGCCAGCCGGCGCGGGCGCACAGAGATCTTCTCAGAAGGCGACGAGCTGGCACGGGGCGACGCCAGACGGCTCGGGCGCGGAACGGTGCGCTGGCCAGCAAGCGCGGGAGGCAGCAAGCCGGCCAGAACGGTGATGAGCCGTGCGGCAAGGCGTTCCTGGAGGCGAGTAACCGGAGCGGGAGGGTGGTACGTGGCCATCCGGATGCGAACGGGGAGCCACCGGGCTGGGAGCTGGCGAGGCCGAGAGGACGGCCGGGCGGAGGCCGGGTGCGGGTCGGAGCAGGTGGTCCAGCGAGCGGAGGGCCCGGCTTGGGGAACCCGATGCGTGCAGCAGCCGGAGCGGGGGACTCGACTGGCGCTGGGATGAGCGCGGAGGCGGAAGGGGAGACCAGCGTGACGTTGGGGGCAGGAACCGGCAGGCGACCGACGCGCGAGAGAGGCACAGACGCGTGGCTGTGGGGACGGGCGAGCAAAGGCGCACAGGAAGAGGACGAGCAAACGGAGCTGGCCTGCGGGGGCGGCCGGGTGCGGAGGTGGACGTCGGCTGGGAGCGGCAACCCGGCCAACAGGCGCATGGGAGCCGGCCGGCCGAGCGAGGAGGCGGCCAGATGCGGGCGACGTCGGGGGCGGGATCCGGCAGGCGGCGTAGGAGCCGACCCTGGCCAAGCGCGCGGAGCGGAGGCGACGCGGCTGGTAAGCGGCGAGCCGGCCACAGAGCGGGCGGGAGCCGGCCGGCCCAGCCGCAGCCGGCGCAGGAGCAGGCGGACGTGCGGCAGCCGGTCAGCGCAGGCACGGGAGGAGCCGGACGCGGACAGCGTGGATGGCCCGACGCGGTGCGCAGGGCGGCCGGAGTCCGTCAGGTGAGGCGTTGCGGAGGGACGGCCCGCGGAGCAGGCAGGGCCGAGCGCGGAGCCGGCGCGATGCGCGGAGTCAGCAGCGGCGACCCAGCCGGTGCGGGACATGAAGCGAGCCGAACCCGGCCAGGGGCAGAGCGCTGTCGGGGAGCTAGACGCGGTCGTGCTTGGGGAGGGAGGCGGTGTAGTGCTGGCCAGGTGGAGGGGCCGGACCGGGCGGCAACCGGCTGTTGGCGCAGGTCGGAGCAAGCAGGCGGGCGCGGTGGCCGGCTAGCGGCGAACCGGACGGGCCGGGCACTGAGGAGGGGCAGCCGGCCACGGCGCGGGCAAAAGCCAGCCAGGCAGTGCGGAAGCCGGCATGAGGCGGCCGGGCTCGTAGGAGCCGGCCGTGACGTGAAGACGGCAGGCTGCGCGAGGGATGGCAGCAGCGGCATGGAACAAGGCCCTCGGGCGTGAGTTGGTGGAGGCGTGAAATAGCCAGCGAGGTCAACGGGAGCAGCTGCGGGCTTAGTCTCTTTTGTCTGACTGATGTATGGGTAGAGTATGGGCAATATCTGACTTTTGTATGGCTATGCTTTGACCATGTATGACTTGCATATATCTTGCTAGGATAAACAAAATATAGAGCGAAAGTGCGCTTCGGCCAGAACAAGGCACAACGCGAAGGGGAGCAGACGCGAGCGATGCGTGGATGGATGCGGCCGGCCAAAATGAAGCATCGCGCGTGGCGCACGCGCACGGACGGACGGTCGGCGCTGTGTTGGTGAAGACGAAGATGGCAAAGCCGACGGCGAGGACGCGCCGTCCTGTACGGCCGCTCTGGGGGCGGGTCGAAGTCGAGCCCCCGAGCGCTACCGGAGAGACGGCGCGACGCTGCGGCGGAGATGACGAAGATGGTCCCGCCCGGACTGCGAAACCAGCAGCAGCGCGGTAGCATAGTACCGCCCCACGGTGGGCGCCAAATGTCGTGGTATTCTTAGGGGGGTGTGCAAGACGACATATGCCACAAGGTGGCTTCGTGTGAGGGCAAGACTGCTGCCGGAATATCTAGGGACGGGTATGCGAGTATCACGCGCTAGTTTACCCAGGTTCGGGGCTCTCCGGAGAGATAACACCCCTACTCCTGCATGTCTGAGTATATGTGGTATATCGGGTACAGAGTTGCTCCTGGAGCTGTATCTCGGGCATGCGTGCCCATGGCCGAGTGACCGTATGAACTAGTGGCCATGCATGTGTGTGTGTGCTAGCTAGCTATCTTGCTAGCTAGCATGCATGCGTGAGGCCTCTCCCCTGATGGATGGATGGAGCTAGCTTATATAGGGGTAGGCATGGGTGGTGCATGCGTGAGGCCTCTCCCTTGATGGATGGATCAAGCTATGTAGTGGCATGGTCTAGGCATGGTGCATGTCATGCTTATCCCCTGGGGTACTTTATAAATCGGTACCCAGGGGACACACTACACTGTAGATGACATCACGATATGGTCGTCCCGTCTCGTCAAGCTGCAGTTGACTTCGGGCAGTCGGCCTGGTGGAGGAGTCGGCAGCTAGCAGTCGGCCTGGTGGAGGAGTCGGCAGCTAGCAGTCGGCCTGGTGGAGCAGCCAGCAGCCAGCAGTCGGCCTGGTGGAGCAGTCAGCAGCCAGAAGTCGGCCTAGTGGAGCAGTCAGTAGCCAGCAGTCAGCCGCCGGCCAGGTAGTTGGACCGTGGGGCTTTGCTAGCCCCGATGTCTTGATTTATTGTCTTGCCGTCTTCGGGGTATCCGTGTCCAATTACTCTGACAGGCGGCTAGGGTTAGGGTTTGGGGCGGGTGGCGGTTGGACAGTCCCGGGCCTTGGGCGGCGCTATAAAAAGGCCTCAGCCAGGGAGTCCTGCCCGGATACGGCCCGTAGGTCGGTTTAGACTTTTTTTTAAATAGTTACGCTCAGAAAAAAAACAAAAGAAATACTAAACGGACTCCAAAAATCCCGAAATAAATTTTCCTCGGCTTCTAAAATCACGCCACACAGGATGAACATTTATTTGGGGCCTAAATGCAATTCTGAAAAACACGCATTTTTTTAAATTCAAATAAAATAGCAAATAAAACCAAAATAAAATCTTATTTGATTTTTTATTAAATCCTCAATATTTATTTATTTTGGGAAAGTCATTTTACTCCCTCTCTCATACTTTTGTAATAGAAATATCTGAAGATAAAATAAATAAAATCAAATGATCCTATTTTCAAAATTTGTGAAAACTCAAATATGAAAGTAACGAAATCCCCAACTCTCTCCGAGGGTCCTTGAGTTGCGTAGAATTTCTAGGATCAACCGAAATGCAATAAAATATGATATGCAATGATGATCTAGTGTATAACATTCCAAATTGAAAATTTGGGATGTTACAATAGCATATCTTACGGTGGGTGAACAAATT